>NC_141794.1:7505970-7579922 GCF_054643075.1 Acanthaster planci
TGCATCAATCGAAAGTGGAGCATGTTCCCTTTAAGATGACACCACGATTGCAAAAACTGGAAAAATATTTGATTTTTGAGATTGGGCATATACGGAGCCTTCTTTGAGCGGTGCTGACAACGGGTAATGGAGAAAATGGCAGATTTACGCAATAAGTCAAGCAGTTGCACACAAACATTTTCCTCCTTTTGCGGTTATTTGGGAAAGTAAAGCACATAGAGATATGAGGGGTGCATCAATCGAAAGAGAAGCGGATTCCCCTTCAGATGACACCACAACAATTGCAAGATCTGGCTAATTTTTGATTTTTCAGAATCGCATGTACGAAGCCTTTTTTGAGCGGAGCTGACCTCGGGTAATGGAGAAAATGGCAGATTGACGCAAAAAAGTCAAGCAGTTGCACACAAACGTTCGCCTTGTTTTGCGGTTATTTCCGAATGTAAAGCACATAGAGATATGAGACGTGCGTCAATCGAAAGAGGAGCATGTTCCCTTCCAGATGACACCACGATTGCAAAAACTGGAAAAATTTTTGATTTTTGAGATTGGCATATACGGAGCCTTCTTTGAGCGGTGCTGACCTCGGAAAATGGAGAAAATGGCAGATTTACGCAATAAGTCAAGCAGTTGCACACAAACATTTTCCTCCTTTTGCGGTTATTTGGAAAAGTAAAGCACATAAAGATATGAGAGGTGCATCAATCGAAAGAGGAGCATGTTCCCTTTCAGATGACACCACGATTGCAAGATCTGGCCAATTTTCGATTTTTCAGAATCGCATGTACGAAGCCTTTTTTGAGCGGAGCTGACCTCGGGTAATGGAGAAAATGGCAGATTGACGCAAAAAAGTCAAGCAGTTGCACACAAACCTTTTCCTCCTTTTGCGGTTATTTTCGAAAGTAAAGCACAGAAAGATATGAGGGGTGCATCAATCGAAAGTGGAGCACGTTCCCTTTCAGATGACACCACGATTGCAAGATCTGGCCAATTTTAGATTTTTCAGAATCGCATGTACGAAGCCTTTTTTGAGCGGAGCTGACCTCGGGTAATGGAAAAAATGGCAGATTTACGCAAAAAACTCAAGTAGTTGCACACAAACATTCGCCTCCTTTTGCGGTTATTTCCGAAAGTAAAGCACATAGAGATATGAGAGGTGCATCAATCGAAAGTGGAGCATGTTCCCTTTAAGATGACACCACGATTGCAAAAACTGGAAAAATTTTTGATTTTTGAGATTGGCATATACGGAGCCTTCTTTGAGCGGTGCTGACCTCGGGTAATGGAGAAAATGGCAGATTTACGCAACAAAGTCAAGCAGTTGCACACAAACATTTTCCTCCTTTTGCGGTTATTTTGGAAAGTAAAGCACATAGAGATATGAGAGGTGCATCAATCGAAAGTGGAGCGTGTTCCCTTTCAGATGACACCACGATTGCAAGATCTGGCCAATTTTCGATTTTTCAGAATCGCATGTACGAAGCCTTTTTTGAGCGGAGCTGACCTCGGGTAATGGAGAAAATGGCAGATTGACGCAAAAAAGTCAAGCAGTTGCACACAAACGTTCGCCTCCTTTTCCGGTTATTTCCGAAAGTGAAGCACATAGAGATATGAGAAGTGCATCAATCAAAAGAGGAGCATGTTCCCTTCCAGATGACACCACGATTGCAAGATCAGGCCAATTTTCGATTTTTCAGAATCCCATGTACGAAGCCTTTTTTGAGCATAGCTAACCTCGGGTAGTGGAGAAAATAGAAGATTTACGCAATAAGTCAAGCAGTTGCGAACAAACATTTTCCTCCTTTTGCGGTTATTTGGGAAAGTAAAGCACATAGAGATATGAGGGGTGCATCAATCGAAAGTGGAGCGTGTTCCCTTTCAGATGACACCACGATTGCAAGATCTGGCCAATTTTTGATTTTTCAGAATCGCATGTACGAAGCCTTTTTTGAGCGGAGCTCACCTCGGGTAATGGAGAAAATGGCAGATTGACGCAAAAAAGTCAAGCAGTTGCACACAAACGTTCGCCTCGTTTTGCGGTTATTTCCGAAAGTAAAGCACATAGAGATATGAGAGGTGCATCAATCGAAAGTGGAGCATGTTCCCTTTAAGATGACACCACGATTGCAAAAACTGGAAAAATTTTTGATTTTTGAGATTGGCATATACGGAGCCTTCTTTGAGCGGTGCTGACCTCGGAAAATGGAGAAAATGGCAGATTTACGCAATAAGTCAAGCAGTTGCACACAAACATTTTCCTCCTTTTGCGGTTATTTGGAAAAGTAAAGCACATAAAGATATGAGAGGTGCATCAATCGAAAGAGGAGCATGTTCCCTTTCAGATGACACCACGATTGCAAGATCTGGCCAATTTTCGATTTTTCAGAATCGCATGTACGAAGCCTTTTTTGAGCGGAGCTGACCTCGGGTAATGGAGAAAATGGCAGATTGACGCAAAAAAGTCAAGCAGTTACACACAAACGTTCGCCTCCTTTGCAGGTTATTTCCGAAAGTAAAGCACATAGAGATATGACGGGTGCATCAATCAAAAGAGGAGCATGTTCCCTTCCAGATGACACCACGATTGCAAGATCTGGCCAATTTTCGATTTTTCAGAATCGCATGTACGAAGCCTTTTTTGAGCATAGCTAACCTCGGGTAATGGAGAAAATAGCAGATTGACGCAAAAAAGTCAAGCAGTTGCACACAAGCGTTCGCCTCCTTTTGCGGTTATTTCCGAAAGTAAAGCACATAGAGATATGAGAGGTGCATCAATCGAAAGTGGAGCATGTTCCCTTTAAGATGACACCACGATTGCAAAAACTGGAAAAATATTTGATTTTTGAGATTGGCATATACGGAGCCTTCTTTGAGCGGTGCTGACCTCGGGTAATGGAGAAAATGGCAGATTTACGCAATAAGTCATGCAGTTGCACACAAACATTTTCCTCCTTTTGCGGTTATTTGGGAAAGTAAAGCACATAGAGATATGAGGGGTGCATCAATCGAAAGAGAAGCGTGTTCGCTTTCAGATGACACCACAATTGCAAGATCTGGCTAATTTTTGATTTTTCAGAATCGCATGTACGAAGCCTTTTTTGAGCGGAGCTGACCTCGGGTAATGGAGAAAATGGCAGATTGACGCAAAAAAGTCAAGCAGTTGCACACAAACGTTCGCCTTGTTTTGCGGTTATTTCCGAATGTAAAGCACATAGAGATATGAGACGTGCGTCAATCGAAAGAGGAGCATGTTCCCTTCCAGATGACACCACGATTGCAAAAACTGGAAAAATTTTTGATTTTTCAGATTGGCATATACGGAGCCTTCTTTGAGCGGTGCTGACCTCGGGTAATGGAGAAAATGGCAGATTGACGCATAAAAGTCAAGCAGTTGCACACAAACGTTCGCCTCCTTTTGAGGTTATTTTGGAAAATAAAGCACATAAAGATATGAAAGGTGCATCAATCGAAAGTGGAGCATGTTCCCTTTCAGATGACACCACGATTCCAAGATCTGGCCAATTTTCGATTTTTCAGAATCGCATGTACGAAGCCTTTTTTTTAGCGGAGCTGACCTCGGGTAATGGAGAAAATGGCAGATTGACGCAAAAAAGTCAAGCAGTTGCACACAAACGTTCGCCTCCTTTGCCGGTTATTTCCGAAAGTAAGGCACATAGAGATATGAGAGGTGCATCAATCAAAAGAGGAGCATGTTCCCTTCCAGATGACACCACGATTGCAAGATCTGGCCAATTTTCGATTTTTCAGAATCGCATGTACGAAGCCTTTTTTGAGCATAGCTAACCTCGGGTAATGGAGAAAATAGAAGATTTACGCAATAAGTCAAGCAGTTGCGAACAAACCTTTTCCTCTTTTTGCAGTTATTTTGGAAAGTAAAGCACATAGAGATATGAGGGGTGCATCAATCGAAAGTGGAGCGTGTTCCCTTTCAGATGACACCACGATTGCAAAAACTGGAAAAATTTTTGATTTTTGAGATTGGCATATACGGAGCCTTCTTTGAGCGGTGCTGACCTCGGAAAATGGAGAAAATGGCAGATTTACGCAATAAGTCAAGCAGTTGCACACAAACATTTTCCTCCTTTTGCGGTTATTTGGAAAAGTAAAGCACATAAAGATATGAGAGGTGCATCAATCGAAAGAGGAGCATGTTCCCTTTCAGATGACACCACGATTGCAAGATCTGGCCAATTTTCGATTTTTCAGAATCGCATGTACGAAGCCTTTTTTGAGCGGAGCTGACCTCGGGTAATGGAGAAAATGGCAGATTGACGCAAAAAAGTCAAGCAGTTACACACAAACGTTCGCCTCCTTTGCAGGTTATTTCCGAAAGTAAAGCACATAGAGATATGACGGGTGCATCAATCAAAAGAGGAGCATGTTCCCTTCCAGATGACACCACGATTGCAAGATCTGGCCAATTTTCGATTTTTCAGAATCGCATGTACGAAGCCTTTTTTGAGCATAGCTAACCTCGGGTAATGGAGAAAATAGCAGATTGACGCAAAAAAGTCAAGCAGTTGCACACAAGCGTTCGCCTCCTTTTGCGGTTATTTCCGAAAGTAAAGCACATAGAGATATGAGAGGTGCATCAATCGAAAGTGGAGCATGTTCCCTTTAAGATGACACCACGATTGCAAAAACTGGAAAAATATTTGATTTTTGAGATTGGCATATACGGAGCCTTCTTTGAGCGGTGCTGACCTCGGGTAATGGAGAAAATGGCAGATTTACGCAATAAGTCATGCAGTTGCACACAAACATTTTCCTCCTTTTGCGGTTATTTGGGAAAGTAAAGCACATAGAGATATGAGGGGTGCATCAATCGAAAGAGAAGCGTGTTCGCTTTCAGATGACACCACAATTGCAAGATCTGGCTAATTTTTGATTTTTCAGAATCGCATGTACGAAGCCTTTTTTGAGCGGAGCTGACCTCGGGTAATGGAGAAAATGGCAGATTGACGCAAAAAAGTCAAGCAGTTGCACACAAACGTTCGCCTGGTTTTCCGGTTAATTCCGAATCTAAAGCACATAGAGATATGAGACGTGCGTCAATCGAAAGAGGAGCATGTTCCCTTCCAGATGACACCACGATTGCAAAAACTGGAAAAATTTTTGATTTTTGAGATTGGCATATACGGAGCCTTCTTTGAGCGGTGCTGACCTCGGAAAATGGAGAAAATGGCAGATTTACGCAATAAGTCAAGCAGTTGCACACAAACATTTTCCTCCTTTTGCGGTTATTTGGAAAAGTAAAGCACATAAAGATATGAGAGGTGCATCAATCGAAAGAGGAGCATGTTCCCTTTCAGATGACACCACGATTGCAAGATCTGGCCAATTTTCGATTTTTCAGAATCGCATGTACGAAGCCTTTTTTGAGCGGAGCTGACCTCGGGTAATGGAGAAAATGGCAGATTGACGCAAAAAAGTCAAGCAGTTGCACACAAACGTTCGCCTCCTTTGCCGGTTATTTCCGAAAGTAAGGCACATAGAGATATGAGAGGTGCATCAATCAAAAGAGGAGCATGTTCCCTTCCAGATGACACCACGATTGCAAGATCTGGCCAATTTTCGATTTTTCAGAATCGCATGTACGAAGCCTTTTTTGAGCATAGCTAACCTCGGGTAATGGAGAAAATAGAAGATTTACGCAATAAGTCAAGCAGTTGCGAACAAACCTTTTCCTCTTTTTGCAGTTATTTTGGAAAGTAAAGCACATAGAGATATGAGGGGTGCATCAATCGAAAGTGGAGCGTGTTCCCTTTCAGATGACACCCACGATTGCAAGATCTGGCCAATTTTCGATTTTTCAGAATCGCATGTACGAAGCCTTCTTTGAGCGGAGCTGACCTCGGGTAATGGAGAAAATGGCAGATTGACGCAAAAAAGTCAAGCAGTTGCACACAAACGTTCGCCTCCTTTTGCGGTTATTTCCGAAAGTAAAGCACATGGAGATATGAAAGGTGCATCAATCGAAAGAGGAGCATGTTCCCTTCCAGATGACACCACGATTGGAACAACTGGAAAAATTTTTGATTTTTCAGATTGGCATATACGGAGCCTTCTTTGAGCGGTGCTGACCTCGGGTAATGGAGAAAATGGCAGATTTACGCAATAAGTCAAGCAGTTGCACACAAACGTTCGCCTCCTTTTGAGGTTATTTCCGAAAGTAAAGCACATAGAGATATGAGAGGTGCATCAATCAAAAGAGGAGCATGTTCCCTTCCAGATGACACCACGATTGCAAGATCTGGCCAATTTTCGATTTTTCAGAATCGCATGTACGAAGCCTTTTTTGAGCATAGCTAACCTCGGGTAATGGAGAAAATAGAAGATTTACGCAATAAGTCAAGCAGTTTCGAACAAACCTTTTCCTCCTTTTGCAGTTATTTTGGAAAGTAAAGCACATAGAGATATGAGGGGTGCATCAATCGAAAGTGGAGCGTGTTCCCTTTCAGATGACACCACGATTGCAAGATCTGGCCAATTTTCGATTTTTCAGAATCGCATGTACGAAGCCTTCTTTGAGCGGAGCTGACCTCGGGTAATGGAGAAAATGGCAGATTGACGCAATAAGTCAAGCAGTTGCACACAAACGTTTTCCTCCTTTTGCGGTTATTTCCGAAAGTAAAGCACATAGAGATATGAGGGGTGCATCAATCGAAAGAGAAGCGTGTTCCCTTTCAGATGACACCACAATTGGAACAACTGGAAAAATTTTTGATTTTTCAGATTGGCATATACGGAGCCTTCTTTGAGCGGTGCTGACCTCGGGTAATGGAGAAAATGGCAGATTTACGCAATAAGTCAAGCAGTTGCACACAAACGTTCGCCTCCTTTTGAGGTTATTTCCGAAAGTAAAGCACATAGAGATATGAGAGGTGCATCAATCGAAAGTGGAGCATGTTCCCTTTAAGATGACACCACGATTGCAAAAACTGGAAAAATATTTGATTTTTGAGATTGGCATATACGGAGCCTTCTTTGAGCGGTGCTGACCTCGGGTAATGGAGAAAATGGCAGATTTACGCAATAAGTCATGCAGTTGCACACAAACATTTTCCTCCTTTTGCGGTTATTTGGGAAAGTAAAGCACATAGAGATATGAGGGGTGCATCAATCGAAAGGGAAGCGTGTTCGCTTTCAGATGACACCACAATTGCAAGATCTGGCTAATTTTTGATTTTTCAGAATCGCATGTACGAAGCCTTTTTTGAGCGGAGCTGACCTCGGGTAATGGAGAAAATGGCAGATTGACGCAAAAAAGTCAAGCAGTTGCACACAAACGTTCGCCTCCTTTGCCGGTTATTTCCGAAAGTAAGGCACATAGAGATATGAGAGGTGCATCAATCAAAAGAGGAGCATGTTCCCTTCCAGATGACACCACGATTGCAAGATCTGGCCAATTTTCGATTTTTCAGAATCGCATGTACGAAGCCTTTTTTGAGCATAGCTAACCTCGGGTAATGGAGAAAATAGATGATTTAAGCAATAAGTCAAGCAGTTTCGAACAAACATTTTCCTCCTTTTGCAGTTATTTTGGAAAGTAAAGCACATAGAGATATGAGGGGTGCATCAATCGAAAGTGGAGCGTGTTCCCTTTCAGATGACACCACGATTGCAAGATCTGGCCAATTTTCGATTTTTCAGAATCGCATGTACGAAGCCTTCTTTGAGCGGAGCTGACCTCGGGTAATGGAGAAAATGGCAGATTGACGCAATAAGTCAAGCAGTTGCACACAAACGTTTTCCTCCTTTTGCGGTTATTTGGGAAAGTAAAGCACATAGAGATATGAGGGGTGCATCAATCGAAAGAGAAGCGTGTTCCCTTTCAGATGACACCACAATTGCAAGATCTGGCCAATTTTTGATTTTTCAGAATCGCATGTACGAAGCCTTTTTTGAGCGGAGCTGACCTCGGGTAATGGAGAAAATGGCAGATTGACGCAAAAAAGTCAAGCAGTTGCACACAAACGTTCGCCTCGTTTTGCGGTTATTTCCGAAAGTAAAGCACATAGAGATATGAGGGGTGCATCAATCGAAAGTGGAGTATGTTCCCTTCCAGATGACACATCGATTGCAAGATCTGGCCAATTTTCGATTTTTCAGAATCGCATGTACGAAGCCTTTTTTGAGCGGAGCTGAACTCTAGTAATGGAGAAAATGGCAGATTTACGCAATAAGTCAAGCAGTTGCACACAAACATTTTCCTCCTTTTCCGGTTATTTCCGAAAGTAAAGCACATAGAGATATGAGACGTGCGTCAATCGAAAGAGGAGCATGTTCCCTTCCAGATGACACCACAATTGCAAGATCTGGCCAATTTTCGATTTTTCAGAATCGCATGTACGAAGCCTTTTTTGAGCATAGCTAACCTCGGGTAATGGAGAAAATAGCAGATTGACGCAAAAAAGTCAAGCAGTTGCACACAAGCGTTCGCCTCCTTTTGCGGTTATTTCCGAAAGTAAAGCACATAGAGATATGAGAGGTGCATCAATCGAAAGTGGAGCATGTTCCCTTTAAGATGACACCACGATTGCAAAAACTGGAAAAATTTTTGATTTTTGAGATTGGCATATACGGAGCCTTCTTTGAGCGGTGCTGACCTCGGGTAATGGAGAAAATGGCAGATTTACGCAATAAGTCAAGCAGTTGCACACAAACATTTTCCTCCTTTTGCGGTTATTTGGAAAAGTAAAGCACATAAAGATATGAGAGGTGCATCAATCGAAAGTGGAGCATGTTCCCTTTCAGATGACACCACGATTGCAAGATCTGGCCAATTTTCGATTTTTCAGAATCGCATGTACGAAGCCTTCTTTGAGCGGAGCTGACCTCGGGTAATGGAGAAAATGGCAGATTGACGCAAAAAAGTCAAGCAGTTGCACACAAACGTTCGCCTCCTTTTGCGGTTATTTCCGAAAGTAAAGCACATAGAGACATGAGAGGTGCATCAATCAAAAGAGGAGCATGTTCCCTTCCAGATGACAACACGATTGCAAGATCTGGCCAATTTTCGATTTTTCAGAATCGCATGTACGACGCCTTTTTTGAGCGGAGCTGACCTCGGGTAATGGAAAAAATGGCAGATTTACGCAAAAAACTCAAGTAGTTGCACACAAACATTTGCCTGCTTTTGCAGTTAATTCCAAATGTAAAGCACATAGAGATATGAGGGGTGCATCAATCGAAAGTGGAGCATGTTCCCTTCCAGATGACACCACGATTGCAAGAACTGGAAAAATTTTTGATTTTTTAGATTGGCATATACGGAGCCTTCTTTGAGCGGAGCTGAACTCTAGTAATGGAGAAAATGGCAGATTTACGCAATAAGTCAAGCAGTTGCACACAAACCTTTTCCTCCTTTTGCGGTTATTTGGGAAAGTAAAGCACATAGAGAAATGAGGGGTGCATCAATCGAAAGAGAATCGTGTTCCCTTTCAGATGACACCACGATTGCAAGATCTGGCCAATTTTTGATTTTTCACAATCGCATGTACGAAGCCTTTTTTAAGCGGAGCTGACCTCGGGTAATGGAGAAAATGGCAGATTTCCGCAAAAAAGTCAAGCAGTTGCACACAAACCTTTTCCTCCTTTTGCGGTTATTTGGGAAAGTAAAGCACATAGAGATATGAGGGGTGCATCAATTGAAAGAGAAGCGTGTTCCCTTTCAGATGACACCACGATTCCCAGATCTGGCCAATTTTCGATTTTTCAGAATCGCATGTACGAAGCCTTTTTTGAGCATAGCTAACCTCGGGTAATGGAGAAAATGGCAGATTGACGCAAAAAAGTCAAGCAGTTGCACACAAACGTTCGCCTCCTTTTGCTGTTATTTCCGAAAGTAAAGCACATAGAGATATGAGAGGTGCATCAATCGAAAGAGGAGCATGTTCCCTTCCAGATGACACCACGATTGCAAGAACTGGAAAAAAATTTTGATTTTTGAGATTGGCATATACGGAGCCTTCTTTGAGCGGTGCTGACCTCGGGTAATGGAAAAAATGGCAGATTTACGCAATAAGTCAAGCAGTTGCACACAAACCTTTTCCTCCTTTTGCGGTTATTTTTGAAAGTAAAGCACATAGAGATATGAGGGGTGCATCAATCGAAAGTGGAGCATGCTCGCTTTCAGATGACAACACGATTACAAGATCTGGCCATTTTTCGATATTTCAGAATCGCATGTACGAAGCCTTTTTTGAGCATACCTAACCTCGGGTAATGGAGAAAATACCAGATTTACGCAATAAGTCAAGCAGTTGTACACAAACATTCGCCTCCTTTTGCGGTTATTTCCGAAAGTAAAGCACATAGAGATATGAGAGGTGCATCAATCGAAAGTGGAGCGTGTTCCCTTTCAGATGACACCACGATTGCAAGATCTGGCCAATTTTAGATTTTTCAGAATCGCATGTACGAAGCCTTCTTTGAGAGTAGCTGACCTCGGGTAATGGAGAAAATGGCAGATTTACGCAAAAAAGTCAAGCAGTTGCACACAAACTTTTTCCTCCTTTTGCGGTTATTTTCGAAAGTAAAGCACATAGAGATATGAAAGGTGTATCAATCGAAAGAGGAGCATGTTCCCTTCCAGATGACACCACGATTGCAAAAACTGGAAAAATTTTTGATTTTCAGATTGGCATATACGGAGCCTTCTTTGAGCGGTGCTGACCTCGGGTAATGGAGAAAATGGCAGATTTACGCAATAAGTCAAGCAGTTGCACACAAACGTTCGCCTCCTTTTGAGGTTATTTCCGAAAGTAAAGCACATAGAGATATGAGAGGTGCATCAATCAAAAGTGGAGCATGTTCCTTTCCAGATGACACCACGATTCCAAGATCTGGCCAATTTTCGATTTTTCAGAATCGCATGTACGAAGCCTTCTTTTAGCGAAGCTGACCTCGGGTAATGGAGAAAATGGCAGATTGACGCAAAAAAGTCAAGCAGTTGCACACAAACGTTCGCCTCCTTTTGCTGTTATTTCCGAAAGTAAAGCACATAGAGATATGAGAGGTGCATCAATCGAAAGAGGAGCATGTTCCCTTTCAGATGACACCACGATTGCAAGAACTGGAAAAAATTTTGATTTTTGAGATTGGCATATACGGAGCCTTCATTGAGCGGTGCTGACCTCGGGTAATGGAGAAAATGGCAGATTTACGCAATAAGTCAAGCAGTTGCACACAAACCTTTTCCTCCTTTTGCGGTTATTTTTGAAAGTAAAGCACATAGAGATATGAGGAGTGCATCAATCGAAAGTGGAGCATGCTCCCTTTCAGATGACACCACGATTGCAAGATCTGGCCATTTTTCGATATTTCAGAATCGCATGTACGAAGCCTTTTTTGAGCATACCTAACCTCGGGTAATGGAGAAAATACCAGATTTACGCAATAAGTCAAGCAGTTGTACACAAACATTCGCCTCCTTTTGCGGTTATTTCCGAAAGTAATGCACATAGAGATATGAGAGGTGCATCAATCGAAAGTGGAGCGTGTTCCCTTTCAGATGACACCACGATTCCAAGATCTGGCCAATTTTCGATTTTTCAGAATCGCATGTACGAAGCCTTCTTTGAGTGGAGCTGACCTCGGGTAATGGAGAAAATGGCAGATTGACACAAAAAAGTCAAGCAGTTGCACACAAACGTTCGCCTCCTTTTGCGGTTATTTCCGAAAGTAAAGAACATGGAGATATGAAAGGTGCATCAATCGAAAGAGGAGCATGTTCCCTTCCAGATGACACCACGATTGGAACAACTGGAAAAATTTTTGATTTTTCAGATTGGCATATACGGAGCCTTCTTTGAGCGGTGCTGACCTCGGGTAATGGAGAAAATGGCAGATTTACGCAATAAGTCAAGCAGTTGCACACAAACGTTCGCCTCCTTTTGCTGTTATTTCCGAAAGTAAAGCACATAGAGATATGAGAGGTGCATCAATCAAAAGAGGAGCATGTTCCTTTCCAGATGACACCACGATTGCAAGATCTGGCCAATTTTCGATTTTTCAGAATCGCATGTACGAAGCCTTTTTTGAGCATAGCTAACCTCGGGTAATGGAGAAAATAGAAGATTTACGCAAAAAAGTCAAGCAGTTGCGAACAAACCTTTTCCTCCTTTTGCAGTTATTTTGGAAAGTAGAGCACATAGAGATATGAGGGGTGCATCAATCGAAAGTGGAGCGTGTTCCCTTTCAGATGACACCACGATTCCAAGATCTGGCCAATTTTCGATTTTTCAGAATCGCATGTACGAAGCCTTCTTTGAGCGGAGCTGACCTCGGGTAATGGAGAAAATGGCAGATTGACGCAAAAAAGTCAAGCAGTTGCACACAAACGTTCGCCTCCTTTTGCGGTTATTTCCGAATGTAAAGCACATAGAGATATGAGAGGTGCATCAATCGAAAGAGGAGCATGTTCCCTTTCAGATGACACCACGTATGCAAGAACTGGAAAAAATTTTGATTTTTCAGATTGGCATATACGGAGCCTTCTTTGAGCGGTGCTGACCTCGGGTAATGGAGAAAATGGCAGATTGACGCAATAAGTCAAGCAGTTGCACACAAACGTTTGCCTCCTTTTGAGGTTATTTCCGAAAGTAAAGCACATAGAGATATGAGAGGTGCATCAATCAAAAGAGGAGCATGTTCCTTTCCAGATGACACCACGATTGCAAGATCTGGCCAATTTTCGATTTTTCAGAATCGCATGTACGAAGCCTTTTTTGAGCATAGCTAACCTCGGGTAATGGAGAAAATAGAAGATTTACGCAATAAGTCAAGCAGTTGCGAACAAACCTTTTCCTCCTTTTGCAGTTATTTTGGAAAGTAGAGCACATAGAGATATGAGAGGTGCATCAATCGAAAGTGGGGCATGTTCTCTTTCAGATGACACCACGATTGCAAGATCTGGCCAATTTTCGATTTTTCAGAATTGCATGTACTAAGCCTTCTTTGAGCGGAGCTGACCTCCGGTAATGGAGAAAATGGCAGATTGACGCAAAAAAGTCAAGCAGTTGCACACAAACGTTTGCCTCCTTTTGCGGTTATTTCCGAAAATAAAGCACATAGAGATATGAGAGGTGCATCAATCGAAAGTGGAGCATGTGCCCTTCCAGATGACACCACGATTGCAAGATCTGGCCAATTTTCGATTTTTCAGAATAGCATGTACGAAGCCTTTTTTGAGCGGAGCTGACCTCGGGTAATGGAGAAAATGGCAGATTGACGCAAAAAAGTCAACCACTTGCACACAAACGTTCGCCTACTTTTGCGGTTAATCCCAAATGTAAAGCACATAGAGATATGAGAGGTGAATCAATCGAAAGTGGAGCATGTTCCCTTTTAGATGACACCACGATTCCAAGATCTGGCCAATTTTCGATTTTTCAGAATCGCATGTACGAAGCCTTCTTTGAGCGGAGCTGACCTCGGGTAATGGAGAAAATGGCAGATTGACGCAAAAAAGTCAAGCAGTTGCACACAAACGTTCGCCTCCTTTTGCTATTATTTCCGAAAGTAAAGCACATAGAGATATGAAAGGTGCATCAATCGAAAGAGGAGCATGTTCCCTTCCAGATGACACCACGATTGCAAGAACTGGAAAAAAGTTTGATTTTTGAGATTGGAATATACGGAGCCTTCTTTGAGCAGTGCTGACCTCGGGTAATGGAGAAAATGGCAGATTTACGCAATAAATCAAGCAGTTGCACACAAACATTTTCCTCCTTTTGCAGTTATTTGGGAAAGTAAAGCACATAGAGAAATGAGGGGTGCATCAATCGAAAGAGAATCGTGTTCCCTTTCAGATGACACCACGATTGTAAGATCTGGCCAATTTTTGATTTTTCAGAATCGCATGTACGAAGCCTTTTTTGAGCGGAGCTGACCTCGGGTAATGGAGAAAATGGCAGATTTCCACAAAAAAGTCAAGCAGTTGCACACAAACATTTTCCTCCTTTTGCGGTTATTTTGGAAAGTAAAGCACATAGAGATATGAGAGGTACATCAATCGAAAGTGGAGCATGTTCCCTTTCAGATGACACCACGATTGCAAGATCTGGCCATTTTTCGATTTTTCAGAATCGCATGTACGAAGCCTTTTTTGAGCATAGCTAACCTCGGGTAATGGAGAAAATGGCAGATTTACGCAATAAGTCAAGCAGTTGTACACAAACATTCGCCTCCTTTTGCTGTTAATTCCGAAAGTAAAGCACATAGAGATATGAGAGGTGCATCAATCGAAAGTGGAGCATGTTCCCTTTCAGATGACACCACGATTGCAAGATCTGGCCAATTTTTGATTTTTCAGAATCGCATGTACGAAGCCTTTCTTGAGCATAGCTGACCTCGGGTAATGGAGAAAATGGCAGATTTACGCAAAAAAGTCAAGCAGTTGCACACAAACGTTTGCCTCCTTTTGAGGTTATTTCCGAAAGTAAAGCACATAGAGATATGAGAGGTGCATCAATCGAAAGTGGAGCATGTTCCCTTTCAGATGACACCACGATTGTCAAGCACTTGCACACAAACGTTCGCCTCCTTTTGCGCTTATTTCCGAAAGTAAAGCACATAGAGATATGAGAGGTGCATCAATCGAAAGTGGAGCATGTTCTCTTTCAGATGACACCACGATTGCAAGATCTGGCCAATTTTTGATTTTTCAGAATTGCATGTACTAAGCCTTCTTTGAGCGGAGCTGACCTCCGGTAATGGAGAAAATGGCAGATTGACGCAAAAAAGTCAAGCAGTTGCACACAAACGTTTGCCTCCTTTTGCGGTTATTTCCGAAAATAAAGCACATAGAGATATGAGAGGTGCATCAATCGAAAGTGGAGCATGTGCCCTTCCAGATGACACCACGATTGCAAGATCTGGCAAATTTTCGATTTTTCAGAATCGCATGTACGAAGCCTTTTTTGAGCGGAGCTGACCTCGGGTAATGGAGAAAATGGCAGATTGACGCAAAAAAGTCAACCACTTGCACACAAACGTTCGCCTGCTTTTGCGGTTAATCCCGAATGTAAAGCACATAGAGATATGAGAGGTGAATCAATCGAAAGTGGAGCATGTTCCCTTTTAGATGACACCACGATTCCAAGATCTGGCCAATTTTCGATTTTTCAGAATCGCATGTACGAAGCCTTCTTTGAGCGGAGCTGACCTCGGGTAATGGAGAAAATGGCAGATTGACGCAAAAAAGTCAAGCAGTTGCACACAAACGTTCGCCTCCTTTTGCTATTATTTCCGAAAGTAAAGCACATAGAGATATGAAAGGTGCATCAATCGAAAGAGGAGCATGTTCCCTTCCAGATGACACCACGATTGCAAGAACTGGAAAAAAGTTTGATTTTTGAGATTGGAATATACGGAGCCTTCTTTGAGCAGTGCTGACCTCGGGTAATGGAGAAAATAGCAGATTTACGCAATAAGTCAAGCAGTTGCACACAAACCTTTTCCTCCTTTTGCGGTTATTTTGGAAAGTAAAGCACATAGAGATATGAGGGGTGAATCAATCGAAAGAGAAGCGTGTTCCCTTTCAGATGACACCACGATTGCAAGATCTGGCCAATTTTTGATTTTTCAGAATCGCATGTAGGAAGCCTTTTTTGAGCGGAGCTGACCTCGGGTAATGGAGAAAATGGCAGATTTCCGCAAAAAAGTCAAGCAGTTGCAGACAAACATTTTCCTCCTTTTGCGGTTATTTGGGAAAGTAAAGCACATAGAAATATGAGGGGTGCATCAATCGAAAGAGGAGCATGTTCCCTTTCAGATGACACCACGATTGCAAGATCTGGCCATTTTTCGATTTTTCAGAATCGCATGTACGAAGCCTTTTTTGAGCATAGCTAACCTCGGGTAATGGAGAAAATGGCAGATTTACGCAATAAGTCAAGCAGTTGTACACAAACATTCGCCTCCTTTTGCTGTTAATTCCGAAAGTAAAGCACATAGAGATATGAGAGGTGCATCAATCGAAAGAGGAGCATGTTCCCTTTCAGATGACACCACGATTGCAAGATCTGGCCAATTTTTGATTTTTCAGAATCGCATGTACGAAGCCTTTCTTGAGCATAGCTGACCTCGGGTAATGGAGAAAATGGCAGATTTACGCAAAAAAGTCAAGCAGTTGCACACAAACGTTCGCCTCCTTTTGGGGTTATTTCCGAAAGTAAAGCACATAGAGATATGAGAGGTGCATCAATCGAAAGTGGAGCATGTTCCCTTTCAGATGACACCACGATTGCAAGATCTGGCCATTTTTCGATATTTCAGAATCGCATGTACGAAGCCTTTTTTGAGCATAGCTAACCTCGGGTAATGGAGAAAATACCAGATTTACGCAATAAGTCAAGCAGTTGTACACAAACATTCGCCTCCTTTTGCGGTTATTTCCGAAAGTAAAGCACATAGAGATATGAGAGGTGCATCAATCGAAAGAGCAGCATGTTCCCTTCCAGATGACACCACGATTGCAAAAACTGGAAAATTTTTGATTTTTCAGATTGGCATATACGGAGCCTTCTTTGAGCGGTGCTGACCTCGTGTAATGGAGAAAATGGCAGATTTACGCAATAAGTCAAGCAGTTGCACACAAACGTTCGCCTCCTTTTGCGGTTATTTTGGAAAGTAAAGCACATAGAGATATGAGAGGTGCATCAATCGAAACTGGGGCATGTTCTCTTTCAGATGACACCACGATTGCAAGATCTGGCCAATTTTCGATTTTTCAGAATCGCATGTACGAAGCCTTTTTTGAGAGGAGCTGACCTCGGGTAATGGAGAAAATGGCAGATTTCCGCAAAAAAGTCAAGCAGTTGCACACAAACATTTTCCTCCTTTTGCGGTTATTTTGAAAAGTAAAGCACATAGAGATATGAGGGGTGCATCAATCGAAAGAGAAGCGTGTTCCCTTTCAGATGACACCACGATTCGAAGATCTGGCCAATTTTCGATTTTTCAGAATCGCATGTACGAAGCCTTCTTTGAGCGGAGCTGACCTCGGGTAATGGAGAAAATGGCAGATTGACGCAAAAAAGTCAAGCAGTTGCACACAAACGTTCGCCTCCTTTTGCTGTTATTTCCGAAAGTAAAGCACATAGAGATATGAGAGGTGCATCAATCGAAAGAGGAGCATGTTCCCTTCCAGATGACACCACGATTGCAAGAACTGGAAAAAATTTTGATTTTTGAGATTGGCATATACGGAGCCTTCTTTGAGCGGTGCTGACCTCGGGCAATGGAGAAAATGGCAGATTGACGCAATAAGTCAAGCAGTTGCACACAAACCTTTTCCTCCTTTTGCGGTTATTTTTGAAAGTAAAGCACATAGAGATATGAGGGGTGCATCAATCGAAAGTGGAGCGTGTTCCCTTTCAGATGACACCACGATTGCAAGATCTGGCCAATTTTTGATTTTTCAGAATCGCATGTACGAAGCCTTTTTTGAGAGTAGCTGACCTCGGGTAATGGAGAAATTGGCAGATTTACGCAAAAAAGTCAAGCAGTTGCACACAAACGTTTGCCTGCTTTTGCGGTTAATTCCGAATGTAAAGCACATAGAGATATGAGAGGTGCATCAATCGAAAGTGGAGCATGTTCCCTTTCAGATGACACCACGATTGCAAGATCTGGCCATTTTTCGATATTTCAGAATCGCATGTACGAAGCCTTTTTTGAGCATAGCTAACCTCGGGTAATGGAGAAAATACCAGATTTACGCAATAAGTCAAGCAGTTGTACACAAACATTCGCCTCCTTTTGCGGTTATTTCCGAAAGTAAAGCACATAGAGATATGAGAGGTGCATCAATCGAAAGTGGAGCGTGTTCCCTTTCAGATGACACCACGATTGCAAGATCTGGCCTATTTTTGATTTTTCAGAATCGCATGTACGAAGCCTTTCTGGAGCATAGCTGACCTCGGGTAATGGAGAAAATGGCAGATTTACGCAAAAAAGTCAAGCAGTTGCAAACAAACGTTCGCCTCCTTTTGAGGTTATTTCCGAAAGTTAAGCACATAGAGATATGAGAGGTGCATCAATCGAAAGAGAAGCATGTTCCCTTGCAGATGACACCACGATTGCAAGAACTGGAAAAATTTTTGATTTTTGAGATTGGCATATACGGAGCCTTCTTTGAGCGGAGCTGAACTCTAGTAATGGAGGAAATGGCAGATTTATGCAATAAGTCAAGCAGTTGTACACAAACATTCGCCTCCTTTTGCGGTTATTTCCGAAAGTAAAGCACATAGAGATATGAGAGGTGCATCAATCGAAAGTGGAGCGTGTTCCCTTTCAGATGACACCACGATTGCAAGATCTGGCCTATTTTTGATTTTTCAGAATCGCATGTACGAAGCCTTTCTGGAGCATAGCTGACCTCGGGTAATGGAGAAAATGGCAGATTTACGCAAAAAAGTCAAGCAGTTGCAAACAAACGTTCGCCTCCTTTTGAGGTTATTTCCGAAAGTAAAGCACATAGAGATATGAGAGGTGCATCAATCGAAAGAGAAGCATGTTCCCTTGCAGATGACACCACGATTGCAAGAACTGGAAAAATTTTTGATTTTTGAGATTGGCATATACGGAGCCTTCTTTGAGCGGAGCTGAACTCTAGTAATGGAGGAAATGGCAGATTTATGCAATAAGTCAAGCAGTTGCACACAAACATTTTCCTCCTTTTGCGGTTATTTGGGAAAGTAAAGCACATAGAGAAATGAGGGGTGCATCAATCGAAAGAGAATCGTGTTCCCTTTCAGATGACACCACGATTGCAAGATCTGGCCAATTTTTGATTTTTCACAATCGCATGTACGAAGCCTTTTTTAAGCGGAGCTGACCTCGGGTAATGGAGAAAATGGCAGATTTCCGCAAAAAAGTCAAGCAGTTGCACACAAACATTTTCCTCCTTTTGCGGTTATTTGGGAAAGTAAAGCTCATAGAGATATGAGGGGTGCATCAATCGAAAGAGAAGCGTGTTCCCTTTCAGATTACACCACGATTCCAAGATCTGGCCAATTTTCGATTTTTCAGAATCGCATGTACGAAGCCTTCTTTTAGCGGAGCTGACCTCGGGTAATGGAGAAAATGGCAGATTGACGCAAAAAAGTCAAGCAGTTGCACACAAACGTTCGCCTCCTTTTGCTGTTATTTCCGAAAGTAAAGCACATAGAGATATGAGAGGTGCATCAATCGAAAGAGGAGCATGTTCCCTTCCAGATGACACCACGATTGCAAGAACTGGAAAAAATTTTGATTTTTGAGATTGGCATATACGGAGCCTTCTTTGAGCGGTGCTGACCTCGGGTAATGGAGAAAATGGCAGATTTACGCAATAAGTCAAGCAGTTGCACACAAACCTTTTCCTCCTTTTGCGGTTATTTTTGAAAGTAAAGCACATAGAGATATGAGGGGTGCATCAATCGAAAGAGAAGCGTGTTCCCTTTCAGATGACACCACGATTGCAAGATCTGGCCAATTTTTGATTTTTCAAAATCGCATGTACGAAGACTTTTTTGAGAGTAGCTGACCTCGGGTAATGGAGAAATTGGCAGATTTACGCAAAAAAGTCAAGCAGTTGCAAACAAACGTTTGCCTGCTTTTGCGGTTAATTCCGAATGTAAAGCACATAGAGATATGAGAGGTGCATCAATCGAAAGTGGAGCATGTTCCCTTTCAGATGACACCACGATTGCAAGATCTGGCCATTTTTCAATATTTCAGAATCGCATGTACGAAGCCTTTTTTGAGCATAGCTAACCTCGGGTAATGGAGAAAATACCAGATTTACGCAATAAGTCAAGCAGTTGTACACAAACATTCGCCTCCTTTTGCGGTTATTTCCGAAAGTAAAGCACATAGAGATATGAGAGGTGCATCAATCGAAAGTGGAGCATGTTCCCTTTCAGATGAAACCACGATTGCAAGATCTGGCCAATTTTCGATTTTTCAGAATCGCATGTACGGAGCCTTTTTTGAGCGGAGCTGACCTCGGGTAATCGAGAAAATGGCAGATTGACTCAAAAAAGTTAAGCAGTTAGACACAAACGTTCGCCTCCTTTTGCTGTTATTTCCGAAAGTAAAGCACATAGAGATATGAGAGGTGCATCAATCGAAAGAGAAGCATGTTCCCTTGCAGATGACACCACGATTGCAAGAACTGGAAAAATTTTTGATTTTTGAGATTGGCATATACGGAGCCTTCTTTGAGCGGTGCTGACCTCGGGTAATGGAGAAAATGGCAGATTTACGCAATAAGTCAAGCAGTTGCACACAAACATTTTCCTCCTTTTGCGGTTATTTGGAAAAGTAAAGCACATAAAGATATGAGAGGTGCATCAATCGAAAGTGGAGCATGTTCCCTTTCAGATGACACCAAGATTGCAAGATCTGGCCAATTTTCGATTTTTCAGAATCGCATGTACGAAGCCTTCTTTGAGCGGAGCTGACCTCGGGTAATGGAGAAAATGGCAGATTGACGCAAAAAAGTCAAGCAGTTGCACACAAACGTTCGCCTCCTTTTGCGGTTATTTCCGAAAGTAAAGCACATAGAGATATGAGAGGTGCATCAATCAAAAGAGGAGCATGTTCCCTTCCAGATGACAACACGATTGCAAGATCTGGCCAATTTTCGATTTTTCAGAATCGCATGTACGACGCCTTTTTTGAGCGGAGCTGACCTCGGGTAATGGAAAAAATGGCAGATTTACGCAAAAAACTCAAGTAGTTGCACACAAACATTCGCCTGCTTTTGCAGTTAATTCCAAATGTAAAGCACATAGAGATATGAGGGGTGCATCAATCGAAAGTGGAGCATGTTCCCATCCAGATGACATTACGATTGCAAGATCTGGCCAATTTTCGATTTTTCAGAATCGCATGTACGAAGCCTTTTTTGAGCGGAGCTGAACTCTAGTAATGGAGAAAATGGCAGATTTACGCAATAAGTCAAGCAGTTGCACACAAACATTTTCCTCCTTTTCCGGTTATTTGGGAAAGTAAAGCACTTAGAAATATGAGAGGTGCATCAATCGAAAGAGGAGCGTGTTCCCTTTCAGATGACACCATGATTGCAAGATCTGGCCAATTTTTGATTTTTCATAATCGCCTGTACGAAGCCTTTTTTGAGCGGAGCTGACCTCGGGTAATGGAGAAAATGGCAGATTGACGCAAAAAAGTCAAGCAGTTGCACACAAACGTTCGCCTCGTTTTGCGGTTTTTCCGAAAGTAAAGCACATAGAGATATGAGACGTGCATAAATCGAAAGAGGAGCATGTTCCCTTCCAGATGACACCACGATTGGAACAACTGGAAAATTTTTTGATTTTTCAGATTGGCATATACGGAGCCTTCTTTGAGCGGTGCTGACCTCGGGTAATAGAGAAAATGGCAGATTTACGCAATAAGTCAAGCAGTTGCACACAAACGTTCGCCTCCTTTTGAGGTTATTTCCGAAAGTAAAGCACATAGAGATATGAGAGGTGCATCAATCAAAAGAGGAGCATGTTCCTTTCCAGATGACACCACGATTGCAAGATCTGGCCAATTTTCGATTTTTCAGAATCGCATGTACGAAGCCTTTTTTGAGCATAGCTAACCTCGGGTAATGGAGAAAATAGAAGATTTACGCAATAAGTCAAGCAGTTGCGAACAAACCTTTTCCTCCTTTTGCAGTTATTTTGGAAAGTAAAGCACATAGAGATATGAGGGGTGCATCAATCGAAAGTGGAGCGTGTTCCCTTTCAGATGACACCACGATTGCAAGATCTGGCCAATTTTCGATTTTTCAGAATCGCATGTACGAAGCCTTCTTTGAGCGGAGCTGACCTCGGGTAATGGAGAAAATGGCAGATTGACGCAAAAAAGTCAAGCAGTTGCACACAAACGTTCGCCTCCTTTTGCGGTTATTTCCGAATGTAACGCACATAGAGATATGAGAGGTGCATCAATCGAAAGAGGAGCATGTTCCCTTTCAGATGACACCACGATTGCAAGAACTGGAAAAAATTTTGATTTTTGAGATTGGCATATACGGAGCCTTCTTTGAGCGGTGCTGACCTCGGGTAATGGAGAAAATGGCAGATTTACGCAATAAGTCAAGCAGTTGCACACAAACCTTTTCCTCCTTTTGCGGTTATTTTTGAAAGTAAAGCACATAGAGATATGAGGGGTGCATCAATCGAAAGTGGAGCGTGTTCCCTTTCAGATGACACCACGATTGCAAGATCTGGCCAATTTTTGATTTTTCAGAATCGCATGTACGAAGACTTTTTTGAGAGTAGCTGACCTCGGGTAATGGAGAAATTGGCAGATTTACGCAAAAAAGTCAAGCAGTTGCACACAAACGTTTGCCTGCTTTTGCGGTTAATTCCGAATGTAAAGCACATAGAGATATGAGGGGTGCACCAATCGAAAGAGAAGCGTGTTCCCTTTCAGATGACACCACGATTCCAAGATCTGGCCAATTTTCGATATTTCAGAATCGCATGTACGAAGCCTTTTTTGAGCATAGCTAACCTCGGGTAATGGAGAAAATACCAGATTTACGCAATAAGTCAAGCAGTTGCACACAAACGTTCGCCTCCTTTTGCTGTTATTTCCGAAAGTAAAGCACATAGAGATATGAGAGGTGCATCAATCGAAAGAGCAGCATGTTCCCTTCCAGATGACACCACGATTGCAAGAACTGGAAAAAATTTTGATTTTTGAGATTGGCATACACGGAGCCTTCTTTGAGCGGTGCTGACCTCGGGTAATGGAGAAAATGGCAGATTTACGCAATAAGCCAAGCAGTTGCACACAAAACCTTTTCCTCCTTTTGCAGTTATTTTGGAAAGTAAAGCACATAGAGATATGAGGGGTGCATCAATCGAAAGTGGAGCGTGTTCCCTTTCAGATGACACCACGATTGCAAGATCTGGCCAATTTTTGATTTTTCAGAATCGCATGTACGAAGCCTTTTTTGAGAGTAGCTGACCTCGGGTAATGGAGAAATTGGCAGATTTACGCAAAAAAGTCAAGCAGTTGCACACATACGTTCGCCTCCTTTTGCGGTTAATTCCGAATGTAAAGCACATAGAGATATGAGGGGTGCATCGTTCGAAAGTGGAGCATGTTCCCTTTCAGATGACACCACGATTGCAAAATCTGGCCAATTTTAGTTTTTTCAGAATCGCATGTACGAAGCCTTTTTTGAGTGGAGCTGACCTCGGGTAATGGAGAAAATGGCAGATTTATGCAATAAGTCAAGCAGTTGCACACAAACCTTTGCCTCCTTTTGCGGTTATTTCCGAAAGTAAAGCACATAGAGATATGAGAGGTGCATCAATCGAAAGAGGAGCATGTTCCCTTCCAGATGACACCACGATTGCAAGAACTGGAAAAAATTTTGATTTTTGAGATTGGCATATACGGAGCCTTCTTTGAGCGGTGCTGACCTCGGGTAATGGAGAAAATGGCAGATTTACGCAATAAGTCAAGCAGTTGCACACAAACCTTTTCCTCCTTTTGCGGTTATTTTGGAAAGTAAAGCACATAGAGATATGAGGGGTGCATCAATCGAAAGTGGAGCGTGTTCCCTTTCAGATGACACCACGATTGCAAGATCTGGCCAATTTTTGATTTTTCAGAATCGCATGTACGAAGACTTTTTTGAGAGTAGCTGACCTCGGGTAATGGAGAAATTGGCAGATTTACGCAAAAAAGTCAAGCAGTTGCACACAAACGTTTGCCTGCTTTTGCGGTTAATTCCGAATGTAAAGCACATAGAGATATGAGAGGTGCATCAATCGAAAGTGGAGCATGTTCCCTTTCAGATGACACCACGATTGCAAGATCTGGCCATTTTTCGATATTTCAGAATCGCATGTACGAAGCCTTTTTTAAGCGGAGCTGACCTCGGGTAATGGAGAAAATGGCAGATTTCCGCAAAAAAGTCAAGCAGTTGCACACAAACATTTTCCTCCTTTTGCGGTTATTTGGGAAAGTAAAGCACATAGAGATATGAGGGGTGCATCAATCGAAAGAGAAGCGTGTTCCCTTTCAGATGACACCACGATTCCAAGATCTGGCCAATTTTCGATTTTTCAGAATCGCATGTACGAAGCCTTCTTTTAGCGGAGCTGACCTCGGGTAATGGAGAAAATGGCAGATTGACGCAAAAAAGTCAAGCAGTTGCACACAAACGTTCGCCTCCTTTTGCTGTTATTTCTGAAAGTAAAGCACATACAGATATGAGAGGTGCATCAATCGAAAGAGGAGCATGTTCCCTTCCAGATGACACCACGATTGCAAGAACTGGAAAAAAATTTTGATTTTTGAGATTGGCATATACGGAGCCTTCTTTGAGCGGTGCTGACCTCGGGTAATGGAAAAAATGGCAGATTTACGCAATAAGTCAAGCAGTTGCACACAAACCTTTTCCTCCTTTTGCGGTTATTTTTGAAAGTAAAGCACATAGAGATATGAGGGGTGCATCAATCGAAAGTGGAGCATGCTCCCTTTCAGATGACAGCACGATTACAAGATCTGGCCATTTTTCGATATTTCAGAATCGCATGTACGAAGCCTTTTTTGAGCATACCTAACCTCGGGTAATGGAGAAAATACCAGATTTACGCAATAAGTCAAGCAGTTGTACACAAACATTCGCCTCCTTTTGCGGTTATTTCCGAAAGTAAAGCACATAGAGATATGAGAGGTGCATCAATCGAAAGTGGAGCGTGTTCCCTTTCAGATGACACCACGATTGCAAGATCTGGCCAATTTTAGATTTTTCAGAATCGCATGTACGAAGCCTTCTTTGAGTGGAGCTGACCTCGGGTAATGGAGAAAATGGCAGATTGACACAAAAAAGTCAAGCAGTTGCACACAAACGTTCGCCTCCTTTTGCGGTTATTTCCGAAAGTAAAGCACATGGAGATATGAAAGGTGCATCAATCGAAAGAGGAGCATGTTCCCTTCCAGATGACACCACGATTGGAACAACTGGAAAAATTTTTGATTTTTCAGATTGGCATATACGGAGCCTTCTTTGAGCGGTGCTGACCTCGGGTAATGGAGAAAATGGCAGATTTACGCAATAAGTCAAGCAGTTGCACACAAACGTTCGCCTCCTTTTGAGGTTATTTCCGAAAGTAAAGCACATAGAGATATGAGAGGTGCATCAATCAAAAGAGGAGCATGTTCCTTTCCAGATGACACCACGATTCCAAGATCTGGCCAATTTTCGATTTTTCAGAATCGCATGTACGAAGCCTTCTTTTAGCGAAGCTGACCTCGGGTAATGGAGAAAATGGCAGATTGACGCAAAAAAGTCAAGCAGTTGCACACAAACGTTCGCCTCCTTTTGCGGTTATTTCCGAAAGTAAAGCACATAGAGATATGAGAGGTGCATCAATCGAAAGAGGAGCATGTTCCCTTTCAGATGACACCACGATTGCAAAAACTGGAAAAAATTTTGATTTTTGAGATTGGCATATACGGAGCCTTCTTTGAGCGGAGCTGACCTCGGGTAATGGAGAAAATGGCAGATTTACGCAATAAGTCAAGCAGTTGCACACAAACCTTTTCCTCCTTTTGCGGTTATTTTTGAAAGTAAAGCACATAGAGATATGAGGGGTGCATCAATCGAAAGTGGAGCATGCTCCCTTTCAGATGACACCACGATTACAAGATCTGGCCATTTTTCGATATTTCAGAATCGCATGTACGAAGCCTTTTTTGAGCATACCTAGCCTCGGGTAATGGAGAAAATACCAGATTTACGCAATAAGTCAAGCAGTTGTACACAAACATTCGCCTCCTTTTGCGGTTATTTCCGAAAGTAAAGCACATAGAGATATGAGAGGTGCATCAATCGAAAGTGGAGCGTGTTCCCTTTCAGATGACACCACGATTCCAAGATCTGGCCAATTTTCGATTTTTCAGAATCGCATGTACGAAGCCTTCTTTGAGTGGAGCTGACCTCGGGTAATGGAGAAAATGGCAGATTGACACAAAAAAGTCAAGCAGTTGCACACAAACGTTCGCCTCCTTTTGCGGTTATTTCCGAAAGTAAAGAACATGGAGATATGAAAGGTGCATCAATTGAAAGAGGAGCATGTTCCCTTCCAGATGACACCACGATTGGAACAACTGAAAAAATTTTTGATTTTTCAGATTGGCATATACAGAGCCTTCTTTGAGCGGTGCTGACCTCGGGTAATGGAGAAAATGGCAGATTTACGCAATAAGTCAAGCAGTTGCACACAAACGTTCGCCTCCTTTTGAGGTTATTTCCGAAAGTAAAGCACATAGAGATATGAGAGGTGCATCAATCAAAAGAGGAGCATGTTCCTTTCCAGATGACACCACGATTGCAAGATCTGGCCAATTTTTGATTTTTCAGAATCGCATGTACGAAGCCTTTTTTGAGCATAGCTAACCTCGGGTAATGGAGAAAATAGAAGATTTACGCAAAAAAGTCAAGCAGTTGCGAACAAACCTTTTCCTCCTTTTGCAGTTATTTTGGAAAGTAGAGCACATAGAGATATGAGGGGTGCATCAATCGAAAGAGGAGCATGTTCCCTTTCAGATGACACCACGATTGCAAGATCTGCCCAATTTTCGATTTTTCAGAATCGCATGTACGAAGCCTTCTTTGAGCGGAGCTGACCTCGGGTAATGGAGAAAATGGCAGATTGACGCAAAAAAGTCAAGCAGTTGCACACAAACGTTCGCCTCCTTTTGCGGTTATTTCCGAATGTAAAGCACATAGAGATATGAGAGGTGCATCAATCGAAAGAGGAGCATGTTCCCTTTCAGATGAAACCACGTATGCAAGAACTGGAAAAAATTTTGATTTTTCAGATTGGCATATACGGAGCCTTCTTTGAGCGGTGCTGACCTCGGGTAATGGAGAAAATGGCAGATTTACGCAATAAGTCAAGCAGTTGCACACAAACGTTCGCCTCCTTTTGAGGTTATTTCCGAAAGTAAAGCACATAGAGATATGAGAGGTGCATCAATCAAAAGAGGAGCATGTTCCTTTCCAGATGACACCACGATTGCAAGATCTGGCCAATTTTCGATTTTTCAGAATCGCATGTACGAAGCCTTTTTTGAGCATAGCTAACCTCGGGTAATGGAGAAAATAGAAGATTTACGCAATAAGTCAAGCAGTTGCGAACAAACCTTTTCCTCCTTTTGCAGTTATTTTGGAAAGTAGAGCACATAGAGATATGAGAGGTGCATCAATCGAAAGTGGGGCATGTTCTCTTCCAGATGACACCACGATTGCAAGATCTGGCCAATTTTCGATTTTTCAGAATTGCATGTACTAAGCCTTCTTTGAGCGGAGCTGACCTCCGGTAATGGAGAAAATGGCAGATTGACGCAAAAAAGTCAAGCAGTTGCACACAAACGTTTGCCTCCTTTTGCGGTTATTTCCGAAAATAAAGCACATAGAGATATGAGAGGTGCATCAATCGAAAGTGGAGCATGTGCCCTTCCAGATGACACCACGATTGCAAGATCTGGCCAATTTTCGATTTTTCAGAATAGCATGTACGAAGCCTTTTTTTGAGCGGAGCTGACCTCGGGTAATGGAGAAAATGGCAGATTGACGCAAAAAAGTCAACCACTTGCACACAAACGTTCGCCTGCTTTTGCGGTTAATCCCAAATGTAAAGCACATAGAGATATGAGAGGTGAATCAATCGAAAGTGGAGCATGTTCCCTTTTAGATGACACCACGATTCCAAGATCTGGCCAATTTTCGATTTTTCAGAATCGCATGTACGAAGCCTTCTTTGAGCGGAGCTGACCTCGGTTAATGGAGAAAATGGCAGATTTCCGCAAAAAAGTCAAGCAGTTGCACACAAACATTTTCCTCCTTTTGCGGTTATTTTGGAAAGTAAAGCACATAGAGATATGAGAGGTACATCAATCGAAAGTGGAGCATGTTCCCTTTCAGATGACACCACGATTGCAAGATCTGGCCATTTTTCGATTTTTCAGAATCGCATGTACGAAGCCTTTTTTGAGCATAGCTAACCTCGGGTAATGGAGAAAATGGCAGATTTACGCAATAAGTCAAGCAGTTGTACACAAACATTCGCCTCCTTTTGCTGTTAATTCCGAAAGTAAAGCACATAGAGATATGAGAGGTGCATCAATCGAAAGTGGAGCATGTTCCCTTTCAGATGACACCACGATTGCAAGATCTGGCCAATTTTTGATTTTTCAGAATCGCATGTACGAAGCCTTTCTTGAGCATAGCTGACCTCGGGTAATGGAGAAAATGGCAGATTTACGCAAAAAAGTCAAGCAGTTGCACACAAACGTTCGCCTCCTTTTCAGGTTATTTCCGAAAGTAAAGCACATAGAGATATGAGAGGTGCATCAATCGAAAGTGGAGCATGTTCCCTTTCAGATGACACCACGATTGTCAAGCACTTGCACACAAACGTTCGCCTCCTTTTGCGCTTATTTCCGAAAGTAAAGCACATAGAGATATGAGAGGTGCATCAATCGAAAGAGCAGCATGTTCCCTTCCAGATGACACCACGATTGCAAAAACTGGAAAATTTTTGATTTTTCAGATTGGCATATACGGAGCCTTCTTTGAGCGGTGCTGACCTCGTGTAATGGAGAAAATGGCAGATTTACGCAAAAAAGTCAAGCAGTTGCACACAAACGTTTGCCTCCTTTTGCGGTTATTTCCGAAAATAAAGCACATAGAGATATGAGGGGTGCATCAATCGAAAGTGGAGCATGTGCCCTTCCAGATGACACCACGATTGCAAGATCTGGCCAATTTTCGATTTTTCAGAATCGCATGTACGAAGCCTTCTTTGAGCGGAGCTGACCTCGGGTAATGGAGAAAATGGCAGATTGACGCAAAAAAGTCAAGCAGTTGCACACAAACGTTCGCCTCCTTTTGCGGTTATTTCCGAAAGTAAAGCACATAGAGATATGAGAGGTGCATCAATCGAAAGTGGAGCGTGTTCCCTTTCAGATGACACCACGATTGCAAGATCTGGCCAATTTTTGATTTTTCAGAATCGCATGTACGAAGCCTTTCTGGAGCATAGCTGACCTCGGGTAATGGAGAAAATGGCAGATTTACGCAAAAAAGTCAAGCAGTTGCAAACAAACGTTCGCCTCCTTTTGAGGTTATTTCCGAAAGTAAAGCACATAGAGATATGAGAGGTGCATCAATCGAAAGAGAAGCATGTTCCCTTGCAGATGACACCACGATTGCAAGAACTGGAAAAATTTTTGATTTTTTAGATTGGCATATACGGAGCCTTCTTTGAGCGGAGCTGAACTCTAGTAATGGAGGAAATGGCAGATTTATGCAATAAGTCAAGCAGTTGCACACAAACATTTTCCTCCTTTTGCGGTTATTTGGGAAAGTAAAGCACATAGAGAAATGAGGGGTGCATCAATCGAAAGAGAATCGTGTTCCCTTTCAGATGACACCACGATTGCAAGATCTGGCCAATTTTTGATTTTTCAGAATCGCATGTACGAAGCCTTTTTTAAGCGGAGCTGACCTCGGGTAATGGAGAAAATGGCAGATTTCCGCAAAAAAGTCAAGCAGTTGCACACAAACATTTTCCTCCTTTTGCGGTTATTTGGGAAAGTAAAGCTCATAGAGATATGAGGGGTGCATCAATCGAAAGAGAAGCGTGTTCCCTTTCAGATGACACCACGATTCCAAGATCTGGCCAATTTTCGATTTTTCAGAATCGCATGTACGAAGCCTTCTTTTAGCGGAGCTGACCTCGGGTAATGGAGAAAATGGCAGATTGACGCAAAAAAGTCAAGCAGTTGCACACAAACGTTCGCCTCCTTTTGCTGTTATTTCCGAAAGTAAAGCACATAGAGATATGAGAGGTGCATCAATCGAAAGAGGAGCATGTTCCCTTTCAGATGACACCACGATTGCAAGATCTGGCCATTTTTCGATATTTCAGAATCGCATGTACGAAGCCTTTTTTGAGCATAGCTAACCTCGGGTAATGGAGAAAATTCCAGATTTACGCAATAAGTCAAGCAGTTGTACACAAACATTCGCCTCCTTTTGCGGTTATTTCCGAAAGTAAAGCACATAGAGATATGAGAGGTGCATCAATCGAAAGTGGAGCGTGTTCCCTTTCAGATGACACCACGATTGCAAGATCTGGCCAATTTTTGATTTTTCAGAATCGCATGTACGAAGCCTTTCTTGAGCATAGCTGACCTCGGGTAATGGAGAAAATGGCAGATTTACGCAAAAAAGTCAAGCAGTTGCACACAAACGTTCGCCTCCTTTTGCGGTTATTTCCGAAAGTAAAGCACATAGAGATATGAGAGGTGCATCAATCGAAAGAGCAGCATGTTCCCTTCCAGATGACACCACGATTGCAAGAACTGGAAAAAATTTTGATTTTTGAGATTGGCATACACGGAGCATTCCTTTGAGCGGTGCTGACCTCGGGTAATGGAGAAAATGGCAGATTGACGCAAAAAAGTCAAGCAGTTGCACACAAACGTTCGCCTGCTTTTGCGGTTAATTCCGAATGTAAAGCACATAGAGATATGGGAGGTGCATCAATCGAAAGAGGAGCATGTTCTCTTTTAGATGACACCACGATTGCAAGATCTGGCCAATTTTTGATTTTTCAGAATCGCATGTACGAAGACTTTTTTGAGAGTAGCTGACCTCGGGTAATGGAGAAATTGGCAGATTTACACAAAAAAGTCAAGCAGTTGCAAACAAACGTTCGCCTGCTTTTGCGGTTAATTCCGAATGTAAAGCACATAGAGATATGAGAGGTGCATCAATCGAAAGTGGAGCATGTTCCCTTTCAGATGACACCACGATTGCAAGATCTGGCAATTTTTCGATATTTCAGAATCGCATGTACGAAGCCTTTTTTGAGCATAGCTAACCTCGGGTAATGGAGAAAATACCAGATTTACGCAATAAGTCAAGCAGTTGTACACAAACATTCGCCTCCTTTTGCGGTTATTTCCGAAAGTAAAGCACATAGAGATATGAGAGGTGCATCAATCGAAAGTGGAGCGTGTTCCCTTTCAGATGACACCACGATTGCAAGATCTGGCCAATTTTTGATTTTTCAGAATCGCATGTACGAAGCCTTTCTGGAGCATAGCTGACCTCGGGTAATGGAGAAAATGGCAGATTTACGCAAAAAAGTCAAGCAGTTGCAAACAAACGTTCGCCTCCTTTTGAGGTTATTTCCGAAAGTAAAGCACATAGAGATATGAGAGGTGCATCAATCGAAAGTGGAGCATGTTCCCTTCCAGATGACACCACGATTGCAAGAACTGGAAGAAATTTTGATTTTTGAGATTGGCATACACGGAGCCTTCTTTGAGCGGTGCAGACCTCGGGTAATGGAGAAAATGGCAGATTTACGCAAAAAAGTCAAGCAGTTGCAAACAAACGTTCGCCTCCTTTTGAGGTTATTTCCGAAAGTAAAGCACATAGAGATATGAGAGGTGCATCAATCGAAAGTGGAGCATGTTCCCTTTCAGATGACACCACGATTGTAAGAACTGGAAAAATTTTTGTTTATTCAGAATCGCATATACGGAGCATTCTTTGAGCGGTACTGACCTCGGGTAATGGAGAAAATGGCAGATTTACGCAATAAGTCAAGCAGTTGCACACAAACGTTCGCCTCCTTTTGAGGTTATTTCCGAAAGTAAAGCACATAGAGATATGACAGGTGCATCAATCGAAAGTGGAGCATGTTCTCTTTCAGATGACACCACGATTGCAAGATCTGGCCAATTTTTGATTTTTCAGAATCGCATGTACGAAGCCTTTTTTAAGCGGAGCTGACCTCGGGTAATGGAGAAAATGGCAGATTTCCGCAAAAAAGTCAAGCAGTTGCACACAAACATTTTCCTCCTTTTGCGGTTATTTGGGAAAGTAAAGCTCATAGAGATATGAGGGGTGCATCAATCGAAAGAGAAGCGTGTTCCCTTTCAGATGACACCACGATTCCAAGATCTGGCCAATTTTCGATTTTTCAGAATCGCATGTACGAAGCCTTCTTTTAGCGGAGCTGACCTCGGGTAATGGAGAAAATGGCAGATTGACGCAAAAAAGTCAAGCAGTTGCACACAAACGTTCGCCTCCTTTTGCTGTTATTTCCGAAAGTAAAGCACATAGAGATATGAGAGGTGCATCAATCGAAAGAGGAGCATGTTCCCTTTCAGATGACACCACGATTGCAAGATCTGGCCATTTTTCGATATTTCAGAATCGCATGTACGAAGCCTTTTTTGAGCATAGCTAACCTCGGGTAATGGAGAAAATTCCAGATTTACGCAATAAGTCAAGCAGTTGTACACAAACATTCGCCTCCTTTTGCGGTTATTTCCGAAAGTAAAGCACATAGAGATATGAGAGGTGCATCAATCGAAAGTGGAGCGTGTTCCCTTTCAGATGACACCACGATTGCAAGATCTGGCCAATTTTTGATTTTTCAGAATCGCATGTACGAAGCCTTTCTTGAGCATAGCTGACCTCGGGTAATGGAGAAAATGGCAGATTTACGCAAAAAAGTCAAGCAGTTGCACACAAACGTTCGCCTCCTTTTGCGGTTATTTCCGAAAGTAAAGCACATAGAGATATGAGAGGTGCATCAATCGAAAGAGCAGCATGTTCCCTTCCAGATGACACCACGATTGCAAGAACTGGAAAAAATTTTGATTTTTGAGATTGGCAAACACGGAGCATTCCTTTGAGCGGTGCTGACCTCGGGTAATGGAGAAAATGGCAGATTGACGCAAAAAAGTCAAGCAGTTGCACACAAACGTTCGCCTGCTTTTGCGGTTAATTCCGAATGTAAAGCACATAGAGATATGGGAGGTGCATCAATCGAAAGAGGAGCATGTTCTCTTTTAGATGACACCACGATTGCAAGATCTGGCCAATTTTTGATTTTTCAGAATCGCATGTACGAAGACTTTTTTGAGAGTAGCTGACCTCGGGTAATGGAGAAATTGGCAGATTTACGCAAAAAAGTCAAGCAGTTGCAAACAAACGTTCGCCTGCTTTTGCGGTTAATTCCGAATGTAAAGCACATAGAGATATGAGAGGTGCATCAATCGAAAGTGGAGCATGTTCCCTTTCAGATGACACCACGATTGCAAGATCTGGCCATTTTTCGATATTTCAGAATCGCATGTACGAAGCCTTTTTTGAGCATAGCTAACCTCGGGTAATGGAGAAAATACCAGATTTACGCAATAAGTCAAGCAGTTGTACACAAACATTCGCCTCCTTTTGCGGTTATTTCCGAAAGTAAAGCACATAGAGATATGAGAGGTGCATCAATCGAAAGTGGAGCGTGTTCCCTTTCAGATGACACCACGATTGCAAGATCTGGCCAATTTTTGATTTTTCAGAATCGCATGTACGAAGCCTTTCTGGAGCATAGCTGACCTCGGGTAATGGAGAAAATGGCAGATTTACGCAAAAAAGTCAAGCAGTTGCAAACAAACGTTCGCCTCCTTTTGAGGTTATTTCCGAAAGTAAAGCACATAGAGATATGAGAGGTGCATCAATCGAAAGTGGAGCATGTTCCCTTCCAGATGACACCACGATTGCAAGAACTGGAAGAAATTTTGATTTTTGAGATTGGCATACACGGAGCCTTCTTTGAGCGGTGCAGACCTCGGGTAATGGAGAAAATGGCAGATTTACGCAAAAAAGTCAAGCAGTTGCAAACAAACGTTCGCCTCCTTTTGAGGTTATTTCCGAAAGTAAAGCACATAGAGATATGAGAGGTGCATCAATCGAAAGTGGAGCATGTTCCCTTTCAGATGACACCACGATTGTAAGAACTGGAAAAATTTTTGTTTATTCAGAATCGCATATACGGAGCATTCTTTGAGCGGTACTGACCTCGGGTAATGGAGAAAATGGCAGATTTACGCAATAAGTCAAGCAGTTGCACACAAACGTTCGCCTCCTTTTGAGGTTATTTCCGAAAGTAAAGCACATAGAGATATGACAGGTGCATCAATCGAAAGTGGAGCATGTTCTCTTTCAGATGACACCACGATTGCAAGATGTGGCCAATTTTTGATTTTTCAGAATCGCATGTACGAAGCCTTTTTTGAGCATAGCTGACCTCGGGTAATGGAGAAAATTCCAGATTTACGCAAAAAAGTCAAGCAGTTGTACACAAACATTCGCCTCCTTTTGCTGTTATTTCCGAAAGTAAAGTACATATAGATATGAGAGGTGCATCAATCGAAAGTGGAGCGTGTTCCCTTTCAGATGACACCTCGATTGCAAGAACTGGAAAAATTTTTGATTTTTGAGATTGGCATATACGGAGCCTTCTTTGAGCGGTGCTGACCTCAGGAAATGGAGAAAATGGCAGATTTACGCAATAAGTCAAGTAGTTGCACACAAACATTCGCCTGCTTTTGCGGTTAATTCCGAATGTAAAGCACATAAAGATATGAGGGGTGCATCAATCGAAAGAGGAGCATGTTCCCTTCCAGATGACACCACGATTGCAAAGACTGGAAAAATTTTTGATTTTTCAGAATCGCATGTACGAAGCCTTTTTTGAGCATAGCTGACCTCGGGTAATGGAAAAAATGGCAGATTTACGCAAAAACGTCAAGTAGTTGCACACAAACATTTGCCTGCTTCTGCGGTTAATTCCGAATGTAAAGCACATAGAGATATGAGGGGTGCATCAATCGAAAGTGGAGCATGTTCTCTTTCAGATGACACCACGATTGTAAGAACTGGAAAAATTTTTGTTTTTTCAGAATCGCATATACGGAGCATTCTTTGAGCGGTACTGACCTCGGGTAATGGAGAAAATGGCAGATTTACGCAATAAGTCAAGCAGTTGCACACAAACGTTCGCCTCCTTTTGAGGTCATTTCCGAAAGTAAAGCACATAGAGATATGAGAGGTGCATCAATTGAAAGTGGGGCGTGTTCCCTTTCAGATGACACCACGATTGCAAGATCTGGCCAATTTTTGATTTTTCAGAATCGCACGTACGAAGCCTTTTTTGAGAGTTGCTGACCTCGGGTAATGGAGAAAATGGCAGATTGACGCAAAAAAGTCAAGCAGTTGCACACAAACGTTCGCCTCCTTTTGCGGTTATTTCCGAAAGTAAAGCACATAGAGATATGACAGGTGCATCAATCGAAAGTGGAGCATGTTCTCTTTCAGATGACACCACGATTGCAAGATCTGGCCAATTTTTGATTTTTCAGAATTGCATGTACGAAGCCTTTTTTGAGTATAGCTGACCTCGGGTAATGGAGAAAATTCCAGATTTACGCAATAAGTCAAGCAGTTGTACACAAACATTCGCCTCCTTTTGCGGTTATTTCCGAAAGTAAAGTACATAGAGATATGAGAGGTGCATCAATCGAAAGTGGAGCGTGTTCCCTTTCAGATGACACCTCGATTGCAAGAACAGGAAAAATTTTTGATTTTTGAGATTGGCATATACGGAGCCTTCTTTGAGCGGTGCTGACCTCAGGAAATGGAGAAAATGGCAGATTTACGCAATAAGTCAAGTAGTTGCACACAAACATTCGCCTGCTTTTGCGGTTAATTCCGAATATAAAGCACATAGAGATATGAGAGGTGCATCAATCGAAAGAGGAGCATGTTCCCTTCCAGCTGACACCACGATTGCAAAGACTGGAAAAATTTTTGATTTTTCAGAATCGCATGTACGAAGACTTTTTTGAGAGTAGCTGACCTCGGGTAATGGAGAAATTGGCAGATTTACGCAAAAAAGTCAAGCAGTTGCAAACAAACGTTCGCCTGCTTTTGCGGTTAATTCCGAATGTAAAGCACATAGAGATATGAGAGGTGCATCAATCGAAAGTGGAGCATGTTCCCTTTCAGATGACACCACGATTGCAAGAACTGGAAAAATTTTTGATTTTTCAGATTGGCATATACGGAGCCTTTTTTGAGCGGTGCCGACCTCGGGTAATGGAGAAAATGGCAGATTTACGCAAAAAAGTCAAGCAGTTGCACACAAACGTTCGCCACCTTTTGCGGTTATTTCCGAAAGTAAAGCACATAGAGATATGAGAGGTGCATCAATTGAAAGTGGGGCATGTTCTCTTTCAGATGACACCACGATTGCAAGATCTGGCCAATTTTTGATTTTTCAGAATCGCACGTACGAAGCCTTTTTTGAGAGTTGCTGACCTCGGGTAATGGAGAAAATGGCAGATTGACGCAAAAAAGTCAAGCAGTTGCACACAAACGTTCGCCTCCTTTTGCGGTTATTTCCGAAAGTAAAGCACATAGAGATATGACAGGTGCATCAATCGAAAGTGGAGCATGTTCTCTTTAAGATGACACCACGATTGTAAGAACTGGAAAAATTTTTGTTTTTTCAGAATCGCATATACGGAGCATTCTTTGAGCGGTACTGACCTCGGGTAATGGAGAAAATGGCAGATTTACGCAATAAGTCAAGCAGTTGCACACAAACGTTCGCCTCCTTTTGAGGTTATTTCCGAAAGTAAAGCACATAGAGATATGAGAGGTGCATCAATTGAAAGTGGGGCGTGTTCCCTTTCAGATGACACCACGATTGCAAGATCTGGCCAATTTTCGATTTTTCAGAATCGCACGTACGAAGCCTTTTTTGAGAGTTGCTGACCTCGGGTAATGGAGAAAATGGCAGATTGACGCAAAAAAGTCAAGCAAATGCACACAAACGTTCGCCTCCTTTTGCGGTTATTTCCTAAAGTAAAGCACATAGAGATATGACAGGTGCATCAATCGAAAGTGGAGCATGTTCTCTTTCAGATGACACCACGATTGCAAGATCTGGCCAATTTTTGATTTTTCAGAATCGCATGTACGAAGCCTTTTTTGAGCATAGCTGACCTCGGGTAATGGAGAAAATTCCAGATTTACGCAATAAGTCAAGCAGTTGTACACAAACATTCGCCTCCTTTTGCGGTTATTTCCGAAAGTAAAGTACATAGAGATATGAGAGGTGCATCAATCGAAAGTGGAGCGTGTTCCCTTTCAGATGACACCTCGATTGCAAGAACAGGAAAAATTTTTGATTTTTGAGATTGGCATATATGGAGCCTTCTTTGAGCGGTGCTGACCTCAGGAAATGGAGAAAATGGCAGATTTACGCAATAAGTCAAGTAGTTGCACACAAACATTCGCCTGCTTTTGCGGTTAATTCCGAATGTAAAGCACATAGAGATATGAGAGGTGCATCAATCGAAAGAGGAGCATGTTCCCTTCCAGATGACACCACGATTGCAAAGACTGGAAAAATTTTTGATTTTTCAGAATCGCATGTACGAAGACTTTTTTGAGAGTAGCTGACCTCGGGTAATGGAGAAATTGGCAGATTTACGCAAAAAAGTCAAGCAGTTGCAAACAAACGTTCGCCTGCTTTTGCGGTTAATTCCGAATGTAAAGCACATAGAGATATGAGAGGTGCATCAATCGAAAGTGGAGCATGTTCTCTTTCAGATGACACCACGATTGCAAGATCTGGCCATTTTTCGATATTTCAGAATCGCATGTACGAAGCCTTTTTTGAGCATAGCTAACCTCGGGTAATGGAGAAAATACCAGATTTACGCAATAAGTCAAGCAGTTGTACACAAACATTCGCCTCCTTTTGCGGTTATTTCCGAAAGTAAAGCACATAGAGATATGAGAGGTGCATCAATCGAAAGTGGAGCGTGTTCCCTTTCAGATGACACCACGATTGCAAGATCTGGCCAATTTTTGATTTTTCAGAATCGCATGTACGAAGCCTTTCTGGAGCATAGCTGACCTCGGGTAATGGAGAAAATGGCAGATTTACGCAAAAAAGTCAAGCAGTTGCAAACAAACGTTCGCCTCCTTTTGAGGTTATTTCCGAAAGTAAAGCACATAGAGATATGAGAGGTGCATCAATCGAAAGTGGAGCATGTTCCCTTCCAGATGACACCACGATTGCAAGAACTGGAAGAAATTTTGATTTTTGAGATTGGCATACACGGAGCCTTCTTTGAGCGGTGCAGACCTCGGGTAATGGAGAAAATGGCAGATTTACGCAAAAAAGTCAAGCAGTTGCAAACAAACGTTCGCCTCCTTTTGAGGTTATTTCCGAAAGTAAAGCACATAGAGATATGAGAGGTGCATCAATCGAAAGTGGAGCATGTTCCCTTTCAGATGACACCACGATTGTAAGAACTGGAAAAATTTTTGTTTATTCAGAATCGCATATACGGAGCATTCTTTGAGCGGTACTGACCTCGGGTAATGGAGAAAATGGCAGATTTACGCAATAAGTCAAGCAGTTGCACACAAACGTTCGCCTCCTTTTGAGGTTATTTCCGAAAGTAAAGCACATAGAGATATGACAGGTGCATCAATCGAAAGTGGAGCATGTTCTCTTTCAGATGACACCACGATTGCAAGATGTGGCCAATTTTTGATTTTTCAGAATCGCATGTACGAAGCCTTTTTTGAGCATAGCTGACCTCGGGTAATGGAGAAAATTCCAGATTTACGCAAAAAAGTCAAGCAGTTGTACACAAACATTCGCCTCCTTTTGCTGTTATTTCCGAAAGTAAAGTACATATAGATATGAGAGGTGCATCAATCGAAAGTGGAGCGTGTTCCCTTTCAGATGACACCTCGATTGCAAGAACTGGAAAAATTTTTGATTTTTGAGATTGGCATATACGGAGCCTTCTTTGAGCGGTGCTGACCTCAGGAAATGGAGAAAATGGCAGATTTACGCAATAAGTCAAGTAGTTGCACACAAACATTCGCCTGCTTTTGCGGTTAATTCCGAATGTAAAGCACATAAAGATATGAGGGGTGCATCAATCGAAAGAGGAGCATGTTCCCTTCCAGATGACACCACGATTGCAAAGACTGGAAAAATTTTTGATTTTTCAGAATCGCATGTACGAAGCCTTTTTTGAGCATAGCTGACCTCGGGTAATGGAAAAAATGGCAGATTTACGCAAAAACGTCAAGTAGTTGCACACAAACATTTGCCTGCTTCTGCGGTTAATTCCGAATGTAAAGCACATAGAGATATGAGGGGTGCATCAATCGAAAGTGGAGCATGTTCTCTTTCAGATGACACCACGATTGTAAGAACTGGAAAAATTTTTTTTTTTCAGAATCGCATATACGGAGCATTCTTTGAGCGGTACTGACCTCGGGTAATGGAGAAAATGGCAGATTTACGCAATAAGTCAAGCAGTTGCACACAAACGTTCGCCTCCTTTTGAGGTCATTTCCGAAAGTAAAGCACATAGAGATATGAGAGGTGCATCAATTGAAAGTGGGGCGTGTTCCCTTTCAGATGACACCACGATTGCAAGATCTGGCCAATTTTTGATTTTTCAGAATCGCACGTACGAAGCCTTTTTTGAGAGTTGCTGACCTCGGGTAATGGAGAAAATGGCAGATTGACGCAAAAAAGTCAAGCAGTTGCACACAAACGTTCGCCTCCTTTTGCGGTTATTTCCGAAAGTAAAGCACATAGAGATATGACAGGTGCATCAATCGAAAGTGGAGCATGTTCTCTTTCAGATGACACCACGATTGCAAGATCTGGCCAATTTTTGATTTTTCAGAATTGCATGTACGAAGCCTTTTTTGAGTATAGCTGACCTCGGGTAATGGAGAAAATTCCAGATTTACGCAATAAGTCAAGCAGTTGTACACAAACATTCGCCTCCTTTTGCGGTTATTTCCGAAAGTAAAGTACATAGAGATATGAGAGGTGCATCAATCGAAAGTGGAGCGTGTTCCCTTTCAGATGACACCTCGATTGCAAGAACAGGAAAAATTTTTGATTTTTGAGATTGGCATATACGGAGCCTTCTTTGAGCGGTGCTGACCTCAGGAAATGGAGAAAATGGCAGATTTACGCAATAAGTCAAGTAGTTGCACACAAACATTCGCCTGCTTTTGCGGTTAATTCCGAATATAAAGCACATAGAGATATGAGAGGTGCATCAATCGAAAGAGGAGCATGTTCCCTTCCAGCTGACACCACGATTGCAAAGACTGGAAAAATTTTTGATTTTTCAGAATCGCATGTACGAAGACTTTTTTGAGAGTAGCTGACCTCGGGTAATGGAGAAATTGGCAGATTTACGCAAAAAAGTCAAGCAGTTGCAAACAAACGTTCGCCTGCTTTTGCGGTTAATTCCGAATGTAAAGCACATAGAGATATGAGAGGTGCATCAATCGAAAGTGGAGCATGTTCCCTTTCAGATGACACCACGATTGCAAGAACTGGAAAAATTTTTGTTTTTTCAGATTGGCATATACGGAGCCTTTTTTGAGCGGTGCCGACCTCGGGTAATGGAGAAAATGGCAGATTTACGCAAAAAAGTCAAGCAGTTGCACACAAACGTTCGCCACCTTTTGCGGTTATTTCCGAAAGTAAAGCACATAGAGATATGAGAGGTGCATCAATTGAAAGTGGGGCATGTTCTCTTTCAGATGACACCACGATTGCAAGATCTGGCCAATTTTTGATTTTTCAGAATCGCACGTACGAAGCCTTTTTTGAGAGTTGCTGACCTCGGGTAATGGAGAAAATGGCAGATTGACGCAAAAAAGTCAAGCAGTTGCACACAAACGTTCGCCTCCTTTTGCGGTTATTTCCGAAAGTAAAGCACATAGAGATATGACAGGTGCATCAATCGAAAGTGGAGCATGTTCTCTTTAAGATGACACCACGATTGTAAGAACTGGAAAAATTTTTGTTTTTTCAGAATCGCATATACGGAGCATTCTTTGAGCGGTACTGACCTCGGGTAATGGAGAAAATGGCAGATTTACGCAATAAGTCAAGCAGTTGCACACAAACGTTCGCCTCCTTTTGAGGTCATTTCCGAAAGTAAAGCACATAGAGATATGAGAGGTGCATCAATTGAAAGTGGGGCGTGTTCCCTTTCAGATGACACCACGATTGCAAGATCTGGCCAATTTTTGATTTTTCAGAATCGCACGTACGAAGCCTTTTTTGAGAGTTGCTGACCTCGGGTAATGGAGAAAATGGCAGATTGACGCAAAAAAGTCAAGCAGTTGCACACAAACGTTCGCCTCCTTTTGCGGTTATTTCCGAAAGTAAAGCACATAGAGATATGACAGGTGCATCAATCGAAAGTGGAGCATGTTCTCTTTCAGATGACACCACGATTGCAAGATCTGGCCAATTTTTGATTTTTCAGAATTGCATGTACGAAGCCTTTTTTGAGTATAGCTGACCTCGGGTAATGGAGAAAATTCCAGATTTACGCAATAAGTCAAGCAGTTGTACACAAACATTCGCCTCCTTTTGCGGTTATTTCCGAAAGTAAAGTACATAGAGATATGAGAGGTGCATCAATCGAAAGTGGAGCGTGTTCCCTTTCAGATGACACCTCGATTGCAAGAACAGGAAAAATTTTTGATTTTTGAGATTGGCATATACGGAGCCTTCTTTGAGCGGTGCTGACCTCAGGAAATAGAGAAAATGGCAGATTTACGCAATAAGTCAAGTAGTTGCACACAAACATTCGCCTGCTTTTGCGGTTAATTCCGAATATAAAGCACATAGAGATATGAGAGGTGCATCAATCGAAAGAGGAGCATGTTCCCTTCCAGCTGACACCACGATTGCAAAGACTGGAAAAATTTTTGATTTTTCAGAATCGCATGTACGAAGACTTTTTTGAGAGTAGCTGACCTCGGGTAATGGAGAAATTGGCAGATTTACGCAAAAAAGTCAAGCAGTTGCAAACAAACGTTCGCCTGCTTTTGCGGTTAATTCCGAATGTAAAGCACATAGAGATATGAGAGGTGCATCAATCGAAAGTGGAGCATGTTCCCTTTCAGATGACACCACGATTGCAAGAACTGGAAAAATTTTTGTTTTTTCAGATTGGCATATACGGAGCCTTTTTTGAGCGGTGCCGACCTCGGGTAATGGAGAAAATGGCAGATTTACGCAAAAAAGTCAAGCAGTTGCACACAAACGTTCGCCACCTTTTGCGGTTATTTCCGAAAGTAAAGCACATAGAGATATGAGAGGTGCATCAATTGAAAGTGGGGCATGTTCTCTTTCAGATGACACCACGATTGCAAGATCTGGCCAATTTTTGATTTTTCAGAATCGCACGTACGAAGCCTTTTTTGAGAGTTGCTGACCTCGGGTAATGGAGAAAATGGCAGATTGACGCAAAAAAGTCAAGCAGTTGCACACAAACGTTCGCCTCCTTTTGCGGTTATTTCCGAAAGTAAAGCACATAGAGATATGACAGGTGCATCAATCGAAAGTGGAGCATGTTCTCTTTAAGATGACACCACGATTGTAAGAACTGGAAAAATTTTTGTTTTTTCAGAATCGCATATACGGAGCATTCTTTGAGCGGTACTGACCTCGGGTAATGGAGAAAATGGCAGATTTACGCAATAAGTCAAGCAGTTGCACACAAACGTTCGCCTCCTTTTGAGGTTATTTCCGAAAGTAAAGCACATAGAGATATGAGAGGTGCATCAATTGAAAGTGGGGCGTGTTCCCTTTCAGATGACACCACGATTGCAAGATCTGGCCAATTTTCGATTTTTCAGAATCGCACGTACGAAGCCTTTTTTGAGAGTTGCTGACCTCGGGTAATGGAGAAAATGGCAGATTGACGCAAAAAAGTCAAGCAAATGCACACAAACGTTCGCCTCCTTTTGCGGTTATTTCCTAAAGTAAAGCACATAGAGATATGACAGGTGCATCAATCGAAAGTGGAGCATGTTCTCTTTCAGATGACACCACGATTGCAAGATCTGGCCAATTTTTGATTTTTCAGAATCGCATGTACGAAGCCTTTTTTGAGCATAGCTGACCTCGGGTAATGGAGAAAATTCCAGATTTACGCAATAAGTCAAGCAGTTGTACACAAACATTCGCCTCCTTTTGCGGTTATTTCCGAAAGTAAAGTACATAGAGATATGAGAGGTGCATCAATCGAAAGTGGAGCGTGTTCCCTTTCAGATGACACCTCGATTGCAAGAACAGGAAAAATTTTTGATTTTTGAGATTGGCATATATGGAGCCTTCTTTGAGCGGTGCTGACCTCAGGAAATGGAGAAAATGGCAGATTTACGCAATAAGTCAAGTAGTTGCACACAAACATTCGCCTGCTTTTGCGGTTAATTCCGAATGTAAAGCACATAGAGATATGAGAGGTGCATCAATCGAAAGAGGAGCATGTTCCCTTTCAGATGACACCACGATTGCAAGAACTGGAAAAATTTTTGATTTTTCAGAATCGCATGTACGAAGCCTTTTTTGAGAGTAGCTGACCTCGGGTAATGGAGAAATTGGCAGATTTACGCAAAAAAGTCAAGCAGTTGCAAACAAACGTTCGCCTGCTTTTGCGGTTAATTCCGAATGTAAAGCACATAGAGATATGAGAGGTGCATCAATCGAAAGTGGAGCATGTTCCCTTTCAGATGACACCACGATTGCAAAAACTGGAAAAATTTTTGTTTTTTCAGATTGGCATATACGGAGCCTTTTTTGAGCGGTGCCGACCTCGGGTAATGGAGAAAATGGCAGATTTACGCAAAAAAGTCAAGCAGTTGCACACAAACGTTCGCCACCTTTTGCGGTTATTTCCGAAAGTAAAGCACATAGAGATATGAGAGGTGCATCAATCGAAAGTGGAGCATGTTCCCTTTCAGATGACACCACGATTGCAAGATCTGGCCATTTTTCGATATTTCAGAATCGCATGTACGAAGCCTTTTTTGAGCATAGCTAACCTCGGGTAATGGAGAAAATACCAGATTTACGCAATAAGTCAAGCAGTTGTACACAAACATTCGCCTCCTTTTGCGGTTATTTCCAAAAGTAAAGCACATAGAGATATGAGAGGTGCATCAATCGAAAGTGGAGCGTGTTCCCTTTCAGATGACACCACGATTGCAAGATCTGGCCAATTTTTGATTTTTCAGAATCGCATGTACGAAGCCTTTCTGGAGCATAGCTGACCTCGGGTAATGGAGAAAATGGCAGATTTACGCAAAAAAGTCAAGCAGTTGCACACAAACGTTCGCCTCCTTTTGAGGTTATTTCTGAAAGTAAAGCACATAGAGATATGAGAGGTGAATCAATCGAAAGAGGAGCATGTTCCCTTCCAGATGACACCACGATTGCAAGAACTGGAAAAAATTTTGATTTTTGAGATTGGCATACACGGAGCCTTCTTTGAGCGGTGCTGACCTCGGGTAATGGAGAAAATGGCAGATTTACGCAATAAGCCAAGCAGTTGCACACAAAACCTTTTCCTCCTTTTGCAGTTATTTTGGAAAGTAAAGCACATAGAGATATGAGGGGTGCATCAATCGAAAGTGGAGCGTGTTCCCTTTCAGATGACACCACGATTGCAAGATTTGGCTATTTTTTGATTTTTCAGAATCGCATGTACGAAGCCTTCTTTGAGCGGAGCTGATCTCGGGTAATGGAGAAAATGGCAGATTGACGCAAAAAAGTCAAGCAGTTGCACACAAACGTTCGCCACCTTTTGCAGTTATTTCCGAAAGTAAAGCACATAGAGATATGGGAGGTGCATCAATCGAAAGAGGAGCATGTTCTCTTTTAGATGACACCACGATTGCAAGATCTGGCCAATTTTTGATTTTTCAGAATCGCATGTACGAAGACTTTTTTGAGAGTAGCTGACCTCGGGTAATGGAGAAATTGGCAGATTTACGCAAAAAAGTCAAGCAGTTGCAAACAAACGTTCGCCTGCTTTTGCGGTTAATTCCGAATGTAAAGCACATAGAGATATGAGAGGTGCATCAATCGAAAGTGGAGCATGTTCTCTTTCAGATGACACCACGATTGCAAGATCTGGCCAATTTTTGATTTTTCAGAATCGCATGTACGAAGCCTTTTTTGAGCATAGCTGACCTCGGGTAATGGAGAAAATTCCAGATTTACGCAATAAGTCAAGCAGTTGTACACAAACATTCGCCTCCTTTTGCGGTTATTTCCGAAAGTAAAGTACATAGAGATATGAGAGGTGCATCAATCGAAAGTGGAGCGTGTTCCCTTTCAGATGACACCTCGATTGCAAGAACAGGAAAAATTTTTGATTTTTGAGATTGGCATATACGGAGCCTTCTTTGAGCGGTGCTGACCTCAGGAAATGGAGAAAATGGCAGATTTACGCAATAAGTCAAGTAGTTGCACACAAACATTCGCCTGCTTTTGCGGTTAATTCCGAATGTAAAGCACATAGAGATATGAGGGGTGCATCAATCGAAAGAGGAGCATGTTCCCTTCCAGATGACACCACGATTGCAAAGACTGGAAAAATTTTTGATTTTTCAGAATCGCATGTACGAAGCCTTTTTTGAGCATAGCTGACCTCGGGTAATGGAAAAAATGGCAGATTTACGCAAAAACGTCAAGTAGTTGCACACAAACATTTGCCTGCTTCTGCGGTTAATTCCGAATGTAAAGCACATAGAGATATGAGGGGTGCATCAATCGAAAGTGGAAAATGTTCCCTTTCAGATGACACCACGATTGCAAGATCTGGCCAATTTTCGATTTTGCAGAATCGCATGTACGAAGCCTTCTTTGAGCGGAGCTGACCTCGGGTAATGGAGAAAATGGCAGATTTACGGAAAAAGTCAAGCAGTTGCACACAAACGTTCGCCTCCTTTTGAGGTTATTTCCGAAAGTAAAGCACATAGAGATATGAGACGTGCATCAATGGAAAGTGGAGCATGTTCCCTTTCAGATGTCACCACGATTGCAAGATCTGGCCAATTTTTGATTTTTCAGAATCGCATGTACGAAGCCTTTCTTGAGCATAGCTAACCTCGGGTAATGGAGAAAATGGCAGATTTACGCAAAAAAGTCAAGCAGTTGCACACAAACGTTGGCCTCCTTTTGAGGTTATTTCCGAAAGTAAAGCACATAAAGATATGAGAGGTGCATCAATGGAAAGAGGAGCATGTTTCCTTCAAGAGGACACCACAAATGCAAGAACTGGAAAAATTTTTGTTTTTCAGAATCGCATATACGAAGCCTTTTTTGAGAGTAGCTGACCTCGGGTAATGGAGAAAATGGCAGATTTACGCAATAAGTCAAGCAGTTGCACACAAACGTTCGCCTCCTTTTGAGGTTATTTCGGAAAGTAAAGCACATAGAGATATGAGAGGTGCATCAATCAAAAGTGGAGCATGTTCCCTTTCAGATGACACCAGGATTGCAAGATCTGGTCAATTTTTGATTTTTCAGAATCGCCCGTACGAAGCCTTTTTGGAGAGTTGCTGACCTCGGGTCACGGAGAAAATGGCAGCTTGACGCAAAAAAGTCAAGCAGTTGCACACAACCGTTCGCCTCCTTTTGGCGGTTATTTCCTAAAGTAAAGCACATAGAGATATGACAGGTGCATCAATCGAAAGTGGAGCATGTTCTCTTTCAGATGACACCACGATTGCAAAGATCTGGCCAATTTTTGATTTTTCAGAATCGCATGTACGAAGCCTTTTTTGGGCATAGCTGACCTCGGGTAATGTAGAAAATTCCAGATTTACGCAATAAGTCAAGCAGTTGTACACAATCATTCGCCTCCTTTTGCCGTTATGTCCCAAGGTAAAGTACATAGAGATATGAGAGGTGCATCAATCGAAAGTGGAGCGTGTTCCCTTTCAGATGACACCTCGATTGCAAGAACAGGAAAAATTTTTGATTTTTGAGATTGGCATATACGGAGCCTTCTTTGAGCGGTGCTGACCTCAGGAAATGGAGAAAATGGCAGATTTACGCAATAAGTCAAGTAGTTGCACACAAACATTCGCCTGCTTTTGCGGTTAATTCCGAATGTAAAGCACATAGAGATATGAGGGGTGCATCAATCGAAAGAGGAGCATGTTCCCTTCCAGATGACACCACGATTGCAAAGACTGGAAAAATTTTTGATTTTTCAGAATCGCATGTACGAAGCCTTTTTTGAGCATAGCTGACCTCGGGTAATGGAGAAATTGGCAGATTTACGCAAAAAAGTCAAGCAGTTGCAAACAAACGTTCGCCTGCTTTTGCGGTTAATTCCGAATGTAAAGCACATAGAGATATGAGAGGTGCATCAATCGAAAGTGGAGCATGTTCCCTTTCAGATGACACCACGATTGCAAAAACTGGAAAAATTTTTGTTTTTTCAGATTGGCATATACGGAGCCTTTTTTGAGCGGTGCCGACCTCGGGTAATGGAGAAAATGGCAGATTTACGCAAAAAAGTCAAGCAGTTGCACACAAACGTTCGCCACCTTTTGCGGTTATTTCCGAAAGTAAAGCACATAGAGATATGAGAGGTGCATCAATCGAAAGTGGAGCATGTTCCCTTTCAGATGACACCACGATTGCAAGATCTGGCCATTTTTCGATATTTCAGAATCGCATGTACGAAGCCTTTTTTGAGCATAGCTAACCTCGGGTAATGGAGAAAATACCAGATTTACGCAATAAGTCAAGCAGTTGTACACAAACATTCGCCTCCTTTTGCGGTTATTTCCAAAAGTAAAGCACATAGAGATATGAGAGGTGCATCAATCGAAAGTGGAGCGTGTTCCCTTTCAGATGACACCACGATTGCAAGATCTGGCCAATTTTTGATTTTTCAGAATCGCATGTACGAAGCCTTTCTGGAGCATAGCTGACCTCGGGTAATGGAGAAAATGGCAGATTTACGCAAAAAAGTCAAGCAGTTGCACACAAACGTTCGCCTCCTTTTGAGGTTATTTCTGAAAGTAAAGCTTATAGAGATATGAGAGGTGAATCAATCGAAAGAGGAGCATGTTCCCTTCCAGATGACACCACGATTGCAAGAACTGGAAGAAATTTTGATTTTTGAGATTGGCATACACGGAGCCTTCTTTGAGCGGTGCGTACCTCGGGTAATGGAGAAAATGTCAGATTTACGCAATAAGGCAAGCAGTTGCACAGAAACCTTTTCCTCCTTTTTCGGTTATTTTGGAAAGTAAACCTCATAGAGATATGAGGGGTGCATCAATCGAAAGTGGAGCGTGTTCCCTTTCAGATGACACCACGATTGCAAGATTTGGCCATTTTTTGATTTTTCAGAATCACATGTACGAAGCATTCTTTGAGCGGAGCTGATCTCGGGTAATGGAGAAAATGGCAGATTGACGCAAAAAAGTCAAGCAGTTGCACACAAACGTTCGCCACCTTTTGCAGTTATTTCCGAAAGTAAAGCACATAGAGATATGGGAGGTGCATCAATCGAAAGAGGAGCATGTTCTCTTTCAGATGACACCACGATTGCAAGATCTGGCCAATTTTTGATTTTTCAGAATCGCATGTACGAAGCCTTTTTTGAGAGTAGCTGACCTCGGGTAATGGAGAAATTGGCAGATTTACGCAAAAAAGTCAAGCAGTTGCAAACAAACGTTCGCCTGCTTTTGCGGTTAATTCCGAATGTAAAGCACATAGAGATATGAGAGGTGCATCAATCGAAAGTGGAGCATGTTCCCTTTCAGATGACACCACGATTGCAAGATCTGGCCAATTTTTGATTTTTCAGAATCGCATGTACGAAGCCTTTTTTGAGCATAGCTGACCTCGGGTAATGGAGAAAATTCCAGATTTACGCAATAAGTCAAGCAGTTGTACACAAACATTCGCCTCCTTTTGCGGTTATTTCCGAAAGTAAAGTACATAGAGATATGAGAGGTGCATCAATCGAAAGTGGAGCGTGTTCCCTTTCAGATGACACCTCGATTGCAAGAACAGGAAAAATTTTTGATTTTTGAGATTGGCATATACGGAGCCTTCTTTGAGCGGTGCTGACCTCAGGAAATGGAGAAAATGGCAGATTTACGCAATAAGTCAAGTAGTTGCACACAAACATTCGCCTGCTTTTGCGGTTAATTCCGAATGTAAAGCACATAGAGATATGAGGGGTGCATCAATCGAAAGAGGAGCATGTTCCCTTCCAGATGACACCACGATTGCAAAGACTGGAAAAATTTTTGATTTTTCAGAATCGCATGTACGAAGCCTTTTTTGAGCATAGCTGACCTCGGGTAATGGAAAAAATGGCAGATTTACGCAAAAACGTCAAGTAGTTGCACACAAACATTTGCCTGCTTCTGCGGTTAATTCCGAATGTAAAGCACATAGAGATATGAGGGGTGCATCAATCGAAAGTGGAAAATGTTCCCTTTCAGATGACACCACGATTGCAAGATCTGGCCAATTTTCGATTTTGCAGAATCGCATGTACGAAGCCTTCTTTGAGCGGAGCTGACCTCGGGTAATGGAGAAAATGGCAGATTTACGGAAAAAGTCAAGCAGTTGCACACAAACGTTCGCCTCCTTTTGAGGTTATTTCCGAAAGTAAAGCACATAGAGATATGAGACGTGCATCAATGGAAAGTGGAGCATGTTCCCTTTCAGATGTCACCACGATTGCAAGATCTGGCCAATTTTTGATTTTTCAGAATCGCATGTACGAAGCCTTTCTTGAGCATAGCTAACCTCGGGTAATGGAGAAAATACCAGATTTACGCAATAAGTCAAGCAGTTGTACACAAACATTCGCCTCCTTTTGCGGTTATTTCCGAAAGTAAAGCACATAGAGATATGAGAGGTGCATCAATCGAAAGAGGAGCATGTTCCCTTTCAGATGACACCACGATTGTAAGAACTGGAAAAATTTTTGTTTTTTCAGAATCGCATATACGGAGCATTCTTTGAGCGGTACTGACCTCGGGTAATGGAGAAAATGGCAGATTTACGCAATAAGTCAAGCAGTTACACACAAACGTTCGCCTCCTTTTGAGGTTATTTCCGAAAGTAAAGCACATAGAGATATGAGAGGTGCATCAATTGAAAGTGGGGCATGTTCCCTTTCAGATGACACCACGATTGCAAGATCTGGCCAATTTTTGATTTTTCAGAATCGCACGTACGAAGCCTTTTTTGAGAGTTGCTGACCTCGGGTAATGGAGAAAATGGCAGATTGACGCAAAAAAGTCAAGCAGTTGCACACAAACGTTTGCCTCCTTTTGCGGTTATTTCCTAAAGTAAAGCACATAGAGATATGACAGGTGCATCAATCGAAAGTGGAGCATGTTCTCTTTCAGATGACACCACGATTGCAAGATCTGGCCAATTTTTGATTTTTCAGAATCGCATGTACGAAGCCTTTTTTGAGCATAGCTGACCTCGGGTAATGGAGAAAAATCCAGATTTACGCAATAAGTCAAGCAGTTGTACACAAACATTCGCCTCCTTTTGCGGTTATTTCCGAAAGTAAAGTACATAGAGATATGAGAGGTGCATCAATCGAAAGTGGAGCGTGTTCCCTTTCAGATGACACCTCGATTGCAAGAACTGGAAAAATTTTTGATTTTTGAGATTGGCATATACGGAGCCTTCTTTGAGCGGTGCTGACCTCAGGAAATGGAGAAAATGGCAGATTTACGCAATAAGTCAAGTAGTTGCACACAAACATTCGCCTGCTTTTCCGGTTAATTCCGAATGTAAAGCACATAGAGATATGAGAGGTGCATCAATCGAAAGAGGAGCATGTTCCCTTCCAGATGACACCACGATTGCAAAGACTGGATAAATTTTTGATTTTTCAGAATCGCATGTACGAAGCCTTTTTTTAGCATAGCTGACCTCGGGTAATGGAAAAAATGGCAGATTTACGCAAAAACGTCAAGTAGTTGCACACAAACATTTGCCTGCTTCTGCGGTTAATTCCGAATGTAAAGCACATAGAGATATGAGGGGTGCATCAATCGAAAGTGGAAAATGTTCCCTTTCAGATGACACCACGATTGCAAGATCTGGCCAATTTTCGATTTTGCAGAATCGCATGTACGAAGCCTTCTTTGAGCGGAGCTGACCTCGGGTAATGAAGAAAATGGCAGATTTACGGAAAAAAGTCAAGCAGTTGCACACAAACGTTCGCCTCCTTTTGAGGTTATTTCCGAAAGTAAAGCACATAGAGATATGAGACGTGCATCAATCGAAAGTGGAGCATGTTCCCTTTCAGATGTCACCACGATTGCAAGATCTGGCCAATTTTTGATTTTTCAGAATCGCATGTACGAAGCCTTTCTTGAGCATAGCTAACCTGGGGTAATGGAGAAAATACCAGATTTACGCAATAAGTCAAGCAGTTGTACACAAACGTTCGCCTCCTTTTGCGGTTATTTCCGAAAGTAAAGCACATAGAGATATGAGAGGTGCATCAATCGAAAGAGGAGCATGTTCCCTTTCAGATGACACCACGATTGTAAGAACTGGAAAAATTTTTGTTTTTTTCAGAATCGCATATACGGAGCATTCTTTGAGCGGTACTGACCTCGGGTAATGGAGAAAATGGCAGATTTACGCAATAAGTCAAGCAGTTGCACACAAACGTTCGCCTACTTTTGAGGTTATTTCCGAAAGTAAAGCACATAGAGATATGAGAGGTGCATCAATTGAAAGTGGGGCGTGTTCCCTTTCAGATGACACCACGATTGCAAGATCTGGCCAATTTTTGATTTTTCAGAATCGCACGTACGAAGCCTTTTTTGAGAGTTGCTGACCTCGGGTAATGGAGAAAATGGCAGATTGACGCAAAAAAGTCAAGCAGTTGCACACAAACGTTTGCCTCCTTTTGCGGTTATTTCCTAAAGTAAAGCACATAGAGATATGAGAGGTGCATCAATCGAAAGTGGAGCGTGTTCCCTTTCAGATGACACCACGATTGCAAGATCTGGCCAATTTTTGATTTTTCAGAATCGCATGTACGAAGCCTTTCTTGAGCATTGCTAACCTGGGGTAATGGAGAAAATACCAGATTTACGCAATAAGTCAAGCAGTTGTACACAAACGTTCGCCTCCTTTTGCGGTTATTTCCGAAAGTAAAGCACATAGAGATATGAGAGGTGCATCAATCGAAAGTGGAGCGTGTTCCCTTTCAGATGACACCTCGATTGCAAGAACAGGAAAAATTTTTGATTTTTGAGATTGGCATATACGGAGCCTTCTTTGAGCGGTGCTGACCTCAGGAAATGGAGAAAATGGCAGATTTACGCAATAAGTCAAGTAGTTGCACACAAACCTTTTCCTCCTTTTGCAGTTATTTCCGAAAGTAAAGCACATAGAGATATGAAAGGTGCATCAATCGAAAGAGGAGCATGTTCCCTTCCAGATGACACCACGATTACAAGAACTGGAAAAATTTTTGATTTTTCAGAATCGCATGTACGAAGCCTTTTTTGAGAGTAGCTGACCTCGGGTAATGGAGAAATTGGCAGATTGACGCAAAAAAGTCATGTAGTTGCAAACAAACGTTCGCCTGCTTTTGCGGTTAATTCCGAATGTAAAGCACATAGAGATATGAGAGGTGCATCAATCGAAAGTGGAGCATGTTCCCTTTCAGATGACACCACGATTGCAAGATCTGGCCAATTTTTGATTTTTCAGAATCGCATGTACGAAGCCTTTTTTGAGCATAGCTGACCTCGGGTAATGGAGAAAATTCCAGATTTACGCAATAAGTCAAGCAGTTGTACACAAACATTCGCCTCCTTTTGCGGTTATTTCCGAAAGTAAAGTACATAGAGATATGAGAGGTGCATCAATCGAAAGTGGAGCGTGTTCCCTTTCAGATGACACCTCGATTGCAAGAACAGGAAAAATTTTTGATTTTTGAGATTGGCATATACGGAGCCTTCTTTGAGCGGTGCTGACCTCAGGAAATGGAGAAAATGGCAGATTTACGCAATAAGTCAAGTAGTTGCACAAAAAAAATTCGCCTGCTTTTGCAGTTAATTCCGAATGTAAAGCACATAGAGATATGAGAGGTGCATCAATCGAAAGAGGAGCATGTTCCCTTCCAGATGACACCACGATTGCAAAGACTGGAAAAATTTTTGATTTTTCAGAATCGCATGTACGAAGCCTTTTTTGAGCATAGCTGACCTCGGGTAATGGAAAAAATGGCAGATTTACGCAAAAACGTTAAGTAGTTGCACACAAACATTTGCCTGCTTCTGCGGTTAATTCCGAATGTAAAGCACATACAGATATGAGGGGTGCATCAATCGAAAGTGGAAAATGTTCCCTTTCAGATGACACCACGATTGCAAGATCTGGCCAATTTTCGATTTTGCAGAATCGCATGTACGAAGCCTTATTTGAGCGGAGCTGACCTCGGGTAATGGAGAAAATGGCAGATTTACGCAAAAAAGTCAAGCAGTTGCACACAAACGTTCGCCTCCTTTTGAGGTTATTTCCGAAAGTAAAGCACATAGAGATATGAGACGTGCATCAATCGAAAGTGGAGCATGTTCCCTTTCAGATGTCACCACGATTGCAAGATCTGGCCAATTTTTGATTTTTCAGAATCGCATGTACGAAGCCTTTCTTGAGCATAGCTAACCTCGGGTAATGGAGAAAATACCAGATTTACGCAATAAGTCAAGCAGTTGTACACAAACATTCGCCTCCTTTTGCGGTTATTTCCGAAAGTAAAGCACATACAGATATGAGAGGTGCATCAATCGAAAGTGGAGCATGTTCCCTTCCAGATGCCACCACGATTCCAAGATCTGGCCAATTTTTGATTTTTCAGATTTGCATACACGGAGCCTTCCTTGAGCGGTGCTGACCTCGGGTAATGGAGAAAATGGCAGATTGACGCAAAAAAGTCAAGCAGTTGCACACAAACGTTCGCCTCCTTTTGCAGTTCTTTGGGAAAGTAAAGCACATAGAGATATGAGAGGTGCATTAATCGAAAGAGGAGCATGTTCCCTTCCAGATGACACCACGATTGCAAGATCTGGCCAATTTTTGATTTTTCAGAATCGCATGTACGAAGCCTTTTTTGAGCATAGCTTACCTCGGGTAATGGAGAAAATGGCAGATTTACGCAATAAGTCAAGCAGTTGCACACAAACCTTTTCCTCCTTTTGCGGTTATTTTGGAAAGTAAAGCACATAGAGATATGAGGGGTGCATCAATCGAAAGTGGAGCGTGTTCCCTTTCAGATGACACCACGATTGCAAGATCTGGCCATTTTTCGATTTTTCAGAATCGCATGTACGAAGCCTTTTTTGAGCATAGCTAACCTCGGGTAATGGAGAAAATACCAGATTTACGCAATAAGTCAAGCAGTTGTACACAAACATTCGCCTCCTTTTGCTGTTAATTCCGAAAGTAAAGCACATAGAGATATGAGAGGTGCATCAATCGAAAGTGGAGCGTGTTCCCTTTCAGATGACACCACGATTGCAAGATCTGGCCAATTTTTGATTTTTCAGAATCGCATGTACGAAGCCTTTCTTGAGCATAGGTGACCTCGGGTAATGGAGAAAATGGCAGATTTACGCAAAAAAGTCAAGCAGTTGCACACAAACCTTCGCCTCCTTTTGAGGTTATTTGGGAAAGTAAAGCACATAGAGATATGAGAGGTGCATAAATCGAAAGAGGAGCATGTTCCCTTTCAGATGACACCACGATTGTAAGAACTGGAAAAATTTTTGTTTTTTCAGAATCGCATATACGGAGCATTCTTTGAGCGGTACTGACCTCGAGTAAAGGAGAAAATGGCAGATTTACGCAATAAGTCAAGCAGTTGCACACAAACGTTCGCCTCCTTTTGAGGTTATTTCCGAAAGTAAAGCACAGAGAGATATGAGACGTGCATCAATTGAAAGTGGGGCATGTTCCCTTTCAGATGACACCACGATTGCAAGATCTGGCCAATTTTTGATTTTTCAGAATCGCACGTACGAAACCTTTTTTGAGAGTTGCTGACCTCGGGTCATGGAGAAAATGGCAGATTGACGCAAAAAAGTCAAGCAGTTGCACACAAACGTTTGCCTCCTTTTGCGGTTATTTCCTAAAGTAAAGCACATAGAGATATGAGAGGTGCATCAATCGAAATTGGAGCATGTTCTCTTTCAGATGACACCACGATTGCAAGATCTGGCCAATTTTTTATTTTTCAGAATCGCATGTACGAAGCCTTTTTTGAGCATAGCTGACCTCGGGTAATGGAGAAAATTCCAGATTTACGCAAGAAGTCAAGCAGTTGTACACAAACATTCGCCTCCTTTTGCGGTTATTTCCGAAAGTAAAGCACATAGAGATATGAGAGGTGCATCAATCGAAAGTGGAGCGTGTTCCCTTTCAGATGACACCTCGATTGCAAGAACTGGACAAATTTTTGATTTTTGAGATTGGCATATACGGAGCCTTCTTTGAGCGGTGCTGACCTCAGGAAATGGAGAAAATGGCAGATTTACGCAATAAGTCAAGTAGTTGCACACAAACATTCGCCTGCTTTTGCGGTTAATTCCGAATGTAAAGCACATAGAGATATGAGAGGTGCATCAATCGAAAGAGGAGCATGTTCCCTTCCAGATGACACCACGATTGCAAAGACTGGAAAAATTTTTGATTTTTCAGAATCGCATGTACGAAGCCTTTTTTGAGCATAGCTGACCTCGGGTAATGGAAAAAATGGCAGATTTACGCAAAAACGTTAAGTAGTTGCACACAAACATTTGCCTGCTTCTGCGGTTAATTCCGAATGTAAAGCACATAGAGATATGAGAGGTGCGTCAATCGAAAGAGGAGCATGTTCCCCTCCAGATGAGACCATGATTGCAAAAACTGGAAAAATTTTTGATTTTTCAGATTGGCATATACGGAGCCTTCTTTGAGCGGTGCTGACCCTCGGGTAATGGAGAAAATGGCAGATTTACGCAATAAGTCAAGCAGTTGCACACAAACATTTTCCTCCTTTTGCGGTTATTTGGGAAAGTAAAGCACATAGAGATATGAGGGGTGCATCAATCGAAAGAGAAGCGTGTTCCATTTCAGATGGCACCACGAATGCAAGATCTGGCCAATTTTTAATTTTTCAGAATCGCATGTACGAAGCCTTTTTTGAGCATAGCTGACCTCGGGTAATGGAAAAAATGGCAGATTTACGCAAAAACGTCAAGTAGTTGCACACAAACATTTGCCTGCTTCTGCGGTTAATTCCGAATGTAAAGCACATAGAGATATGAGGGGTGCATCAATCGAAAGTGGAAAATGTTCCCTTTCAGATGACACCACGATTGCAAGATCTGGCCAATTTTCGATTTTGCAGAATCGCATGTACGAAGCCTTCTTTGAGCGGAGCTGACCTCGGGTAATGGAGAAAATGTCAGATTTACGCAATAAGGCAAGCAGTTGCACAGAAACCTTTTCCTCCTTTTTCGGTTATTTTGGAAAGTAAACCTCATAGAGATATGAGGGGTGCATCAATCGAAAGTGGAGCGTGTTCCCTTTCAGATGACACCACGATTGCAAGATTTGGCCATTTTTTGATTTTTCAGAATCACATGTACGAAGCATTCTTTGAGCGGAGCTGATCTCGGGTAATGGAGAAAATGGCAGATTGACGCAAAAAAGTCAAGCAGTTGCACACAAACGTTCGCCACCTTTTGCAGTTATTTCCGAAAGTAAAGCACAGAGAGATATGAGACGTGCATCAATCGAAAGTGGGGCATGTTCCCTTTCAGATGACACCACGATTGCAAGATCTGGCCAATTTTTGATTTTTCAGAATCGCACGTACGAAACCTTTTTTGAGAGTTGCTGACCTCGGGTCATGGAGAAAATGGCAGATTGACGCAAAAAAGTCAAGCAGTTGCACACAAACGTTTGCCTCCTTTTGCGGTTATTTCCTAAAGTAAAGCACATAGAGATATGAGAGGTGCATCAATCGAAATTGGAGCATGTTCTCTTTCAGATGACACCACGATTGCAAGATCTGGCCAATTTTTTATTTTTCAGAATCGCATGTACGAAGCCTTTTTTGAGCATAGCTGACCTCGGGTAATGGAGAAAATTCCAGATTTACGCAAGAAGTCAAGCAGTTGTACACAAACATTCGCCTCCTTTTGCGGTTATTTCCGAAAGTAAAGCACATAGAGATATGAGAGGTGCATCAATCGAAAGTGGAGCGTGTTCCCTTTCAGATGACACCTCGATTGCAAGAACTGGACAAATTTTTGATTTTTGAGATTGGCATATACGGAGCCTTCTTTGAGCGGTGCTGACCTCAGGAAATGGAGAAAATGGCAGATTTACGCAATAAGTCAAGTAGTTGCACACAAACATTCGCCTGCTTTTGCGGTTAATTCCGAATGTAAAGCACATAGAGATATGAGAGGTGCATCAATCGAAAGAGGAGCATGTTCCCTTCCAGATGACACCACGATTGCAAAGACTGGAAAAATTTTTGATTTTTCAGAATCGCATGTACGAAGCCTTTTTTGAGCATAGCTGACCTCGGGTAATGGAAAAAATGGCAGATTTACGCAAAAACGTTAAGTAGTTGCACACAAACATTTGCCTGCTTCTGCGGTTAATTCCGAATGTAAAGCACATAGAGATATGAGAGGTGCGTCAATCGAAAGAGGAGCATGTTCCCCTCCAGATGAGACCATGATTGCAAAAACTGGAAAAATTTTTGATTTTTCAGATTGGCATATACGGAGCCTTCTTTGAGCGGTGCTGACCTCGGGTAATGGAGAAAATGGCAGATTTACGCAATAAGTCAAGCAGTTGCACACAAACATTTTCCTCCTTTTGCGGTTATTTGGGAAAGTAAAGCACATAGAGATATGAGGGGTGCATCAATCGAAAGAGAAGCGTGTTCCATTTCAGATGGCACCACGAATGCAAGATCTGGCCAATTTTTAATTTTTCAGAATCGCATGTACGAAGCCTTTTTTGAGCATAGCTGACCTCGGGTAATGGAAAAAATGGCAGATTTACGCAAAAACGTCAAGTAGTTGCACACAAACATTTGCCTGCTTCTGCGGTTAATTCCGAATGTAAAGCACATAGAGATATGAGGGGTGCATCAATCGAAAGTGGAAAATGTTCCCTTTCAGATGACACCACGATTGCAAGATCTGGCCAATTTTCGATTTTGCAGAATCGCATGTACGAAGCCTTCTTTGAGCGGAGCTGACCTCGGGTAATGGAGAAAATGGCAGATTTACGCAAAAAAGTCAAGCAGTTGCACACAAACGTTCGCCTCCTTTTCAGGATATTTCCGAAAGTAAAGCACATAGAGATATGAGACGTGCATCAATCGAAAGTGGAGCATGTTCCCTTTCAGATGTCACCACGATTGCAAGATCTGGCCAATTTTTGATTTTTCAGAATCGCATGTACGAAGCCTTTCTTGAGCATAGCTAACCTCGGGTAATGGAGAAAATACCAGATTTACGCAATAAGTCAAGCAGTTGTACACAAACATTCGCCTCCTTTTGCGGTTATTTCCGAAAGTAAAGCACATACAGATATGAGAGGTGCATCAATCGAAAGTGGAGCATGTTCCCTTCCAGATGCCACCACGATTCCAAGATCTGGCCAATTTTTGATTTTTCAGATTTGCATACACGGAGCCTTCCTTGAGCGGTGCTGACCTCGGGTAAAGGAGAAAATGGCAGATTGACGCAAAAAAGTCAAGCAGTTGCACACAAACGTTCGCCTCCTTTTGCAGTTATTTGGGAAAGTAAAGCACATAGAGATATGAGGGGTGCATTAATCGAAAGAGGAGCATGTTCCCTTCCAGATGACACCACGATTGCAAGATCAGGCCAATTTTTGATTTTTCAGAATCGCATGTACGAAGCCTTTTTTGAGCATAGCTAACCTCGGGTAATGGAGAAAATGGCAGATTGACGCAATAAGTCAAGCATTTGCACACAAACCTTTTCCTCCTTTTGCGGTTATTTGGGAAAGTAAAGCACATAGAGATATGAGGGGTGCATCAATCGAAAGTGGAGCGTGTTCCCTTTCAGATGACACCACGATTGCAAGATCTGGCCAATTTTTTATTTTTCAGAATCGCATGTACGAAGCCTTTTTTAAGCGGAGCTGACCTCGGGTAATGGAGAAAATGGCAGATTTACGCAAAAAAGTCAAGTAGTTGCACACAAACATTTGCCTGCTTTTGCAGTTAATTCCGAATGTAAAGCACATAGAGATATGACGGGTGCATCAATCGAAAGTGGAGCATGTTCCCTTTCAGATGACACCACGATTGCAAGATCTGGCCAATTTTCGATTTTGCAGAATCGCATGTACAAAGCCTTCTTTGAGCGGAGCTGACCTCGGGTAATGGAGAAAATGGCAGATTGACGCAAAAAAGTCAAGCAGTTGCACACAAACGTTCGCCTCCTTTTGCGGTTATTTCCGAAAGTAAAGTACATAGAGATATGAGAGGTGCATCAATCGAAAGAGGAACATGTTCCCTTTCAGATGACACCACGATTGCAAAAACTGGAAAAATTTTTGATTTTTGAGATTGGCATATACGGAGCCTTCTTTGAGCGGTGCTGACCTCGGGTAATGGAGAAAATGGCAGATTTACGCAATAAGTCAAGCAGTTGCACACAAACATTTTCCTCCTTTTGCGGTTATTTGGGAAAGTAAAGCACATAGAGATATGAGGGGTTCATCAATCGAAAGAGAAGCGTGTTCCCTTTCAGATGACACCACGATTGCAAGATCTGGCCAATTTTTGATTTTTCAGAATCGCATGAACGAAGCCTTTTTTGAGAGGAGCTGACCTCAGGTAATGGAGAAAATGGCAGATTGACGCAAAAAAGTCAAGCAGTTGCACACAAACGTTCGCCTCCTTTTGCGGTTATTTCCGAAAGTAAAGCACATAGAGATATGAGAGGTGCGTCAATCGAAAGAGGAGCGTGTTCCCCTCCAGATGAGACCACGATTGCAAAAACTGGAAAAATTTTTGATTTTTCAGATTGGCATATACGGAGCCTTCTTTGAGCGGTGCTGACCTCGGGTAATGGAGAAAATGGCAGATTTACGCAATAAGTCAAGCAGTTGCACACAAACATTTTTCCTCCTTTTTGGGGTTATTTGGGAAAGTAAAGCACATAGAGATATGAGGGGTGCATCAATCGAAAGAGAAGCGTGTTCCATTTCAGATGGCACCACGAATGCAAGATCTGGCCAATTTTTAATTTTTCAGAATCGCATGTACGAAGCCTTTTTTGAGCATAGCTGACCTCGGGTAATGGAAAAAATGGCAGATTTACGCAAAAACGTCAAGTAGTTGCACACAAACATTTGCCTGCTTCTGCGGTTAATTCCGAATGTAAAGCACATAGAGATATGAGGGGTGCATCAATCGAAAGTGGAAAATGTTCCCTTTCAGATGACACCACGATTGCAAGATCTGGCCAATTTTCGATTTTGCAGAATCGCATGTACGAAGCCTTCTTTGAGCGGAGCTGACCTCGGGTAATGGAGAAAATGGGCAGATTTACGCAAAAAAGTCAAGCAGTTGCACACAAACGTTCGCCTCCTTTTCAGGATATTTCCGAAAGTAAAGCACATAGAGATATGAGACGTGCATCAATCGAAAGTGGAGCATGTTCCCTTTCAGATGTCACCACGATTGCAAGATCTGGCCAATTTTTGATTTTTCAGAATCGCATGTACGAAGCCTTTCTTGAGCATAGCTAACCTCGGGTAATGGAGAAAATACCAGATTTACGCAATAAGTCAAGCAGTTGTACACAAACATTCGCCTCCTTTTGCGGTTATTTCCGAAAGTAAAGCACATAGAGATATGAGAGGTGCATCGATCGAAAGTGGAGCATGTTCCCTTCCAGATGCCACCACGATTGCAAGATCTGGCCAATTTTCGATTTTTCAGAATCGCATGTACGGAGCCTTCTTTGAGCGGAGCTGACCTCGGGTAATGGAGAAAATGGCAGATTGACGCAAAAAAGTCAAGCAGTTGCACACAAACGTTCGCCTCCTTTTGCAGTTATTTGGGAAAGTAAAGCACATAGAGATATGAGGGGTGCTTTAATCGAAAGAGGAGCATGTTCCCTTCCAGATGACACCACGATTGCAAGATCTGGCCAATTTTTGATTTTTCAGAATCGCATGTACGAAGCCTTTTTTGAGCATAGCTAACCTCGGGTAATGGAGAAAATGGCAGATTGACGCAATAAGTCAAGCAGTTGCACACAAACCTTTTCCTCCTTTTGCGGTTATTTGGGAAAGTAAAGCACATAGAGATATGAGGGGTGCATCAATCGAAAGTGGAGCGTGTTCCCTTTCAGATGACACCACGATTGCAAGATCTGGCCAATTTTGATTTTTCAGAATCGCATGTACGAAGCCTTTTTTAAGCGGAGCTGACCTCGGGTAATGGAGAAAATGGCAGATTGACGCAAAAAACTCAAGTAGTTGCACACAAACATTCGCCTCCTTTTGCGGTTATTTCCGAAAGTAAAGCACATACAGATATGAGGGGTTCATCAATCGAAAGAGAAGCGTGTTCCCTTCCAGATGACACCACGATTGCAAAGACTGGAAAAATTTTTGATTTTTCAGAATCGCATGTACGAAGCCTTTTTTGAGCGGAGAAAATGGCAGATTTACGCAATAAGTCAAGCAGTTGCACACAAACATTTGCCTGCTTTTGCGGTTAATTCCGAATGTAAAGCACATAGAGATATGACGGGTGCATCAATCGAAAGTGGAGCATGTTCCCTTTCAGATGACACCACGATTGCAAGATCTGGCCAATTTTTGATTTTGCAGAATCGCATGTACAAAGCCTTCTTTGAGCGGAGCTGACCTCGGGTAATGGAGAAAATGGCAGATTGACGCAAAAAAGTCAAGCAGTTGCACACAAACGTTCGCCTCTTTTGCGGTTATTTCCGAAAGTAAAGCACATAGAGATATGAGAGGTGCATCAATCGAAAGAGGAACATGTTCCCTTTCAGATGACACCACGATTGCAATAACTGGAAAAATTTTTGATTTTTGAGATTGGCATATACGGAGCCTTCTTTGAGCGGTGCTGACCTCGGGTAATGGAGAAAATGGCAGATTTACGCAATAAGTCAAGCAGTTGCACACAAACATTTTCCTCCTTTTGCGGTTATTGGGAAAGTAAAGCACATAGAGATATGAGGGGTTCATCAATCGAAAGAAAAGCGTGTTCCCTTTCAGATGACACCCACGATTGCAAGATCTGGCCAATTTTTGATTTTTCAGAATCGCATGTACGAAGCCTTTTTTGAGCGGAGCTGACCTCGGGTAATGGAGAAAATGGCAGATTGACGCAAAAAAGTCAAGCAGTTGCACACAAACGTTCGCCTGCTTTTGCGGTTATTTCCGAAGTAAAGCACATAGAGATATGAGAGGTGCGTCAATCGAAAGAGGAGCATGTTCCCTTCCAGATGACACCACGATTGCAAAAACTGGAAAAATTTTTGATTTTTCAGATTGGCATATACGGAGCCTTCTTTGAGCGGTGCTTACCTCGGGTAATGGAGAAAATGGCAGATTTACGCAATAAGTCAAGCAGTTGCACACAAACATTTTCCTCCTTTTGCGGTTATTTGGGAAAGTAAAGCACCTAGAGATATGAGGGGGTGCATCAATCGAAAGAGAAGCGTGTTCCCTTTCAGATGACACCACGATTGCAAGAATCTGCCAATTTTAATTTCTCAGAATCGCATGTACGAAGCCTTCTTTGAGCGGAGCTGACCTCGGGTAATGGAGAAAATGGCAGATTGACGCAAAAAAGTCAAGCAGTTGCACACAAACGTTCGCCTCCTTTTGCGGTTATTTCCGAAAGTAAAGCACATAGAGATATGAGAGGTGCATCAATCGAAAGAGGAGCATGTTCCCTTCCAGATGACACCACGATTGCAAGATCTGGCCAATTTTCGATTTTCAGAATCGCATGTACGAATCCTTTTTTTGAGCATAGCTAACCTTGGGTAATGGAGAAAATAGCAGATTTACGCAATAAGTCAAGCAGTTGCGCACAAAACCTTTTCCTCCTTTTGCGGTTATTTTCGAAAGTAAGGCACATAGAGATATGAGGGGGTGCATCAATCGAAAGTGGAGCGTGTTCCCTTTCAGATGATACCACGATTGCAAGATCTGGCCAATTTTAGATTTTTTCAAAATCGCATGTACGAAGCCTTTTTTGAGCGGAGCTGACCTCGGGTAATGGAGAAAATGGCAGATTGACGCAAAAAAGTCAAGCAGTTGCACACAAACGTTCGCCTCCTTTGCGGTTATTTCCGAAAGTAAAGCACATAGAGATATGAGAGGTGCATCAATCGAAAGAGGAGCATGTTCCCTTCCAGATGACACCACGATTGCAAAGACTGGAAAAATTTTTGATTTTTCAGAATCGCATGTACGAAGCCTTTTTTGAGCGGAGCTGACCTAGGGTAATGGAAAAAATGGCAGATTTACGCAAAAAAGTCAAGTAGTTGCACACAAACATTTGCCTGCTTTTGCGGTTAATTCCGAATGTAAAGCACATAGAGATATGACGGGTGCATCAATCGAAAGTGGAGCATGTTCCCTTTCAGATGACACCACGATTGCAAGATCTGGCCAATTTTCGATTTTGCAGAATCGCATGTACAAAGCCTTCTTTGAGCAGAGCTGACATCGGGTAATGGAGAAAATGGCAGATTGACGCAAAAAAGTCAAGCAGTTGCACACAAACGTTCGCCTCCTTTTGCGGTTATTTGGGAAAGTAAAGCACATAGAGATATGAGGGGTTCATCAATCGAAAGAGGAGCATGTTCCTTTCCAGATGACACCACGATTGCAAAGACTGGAAAAATTTTTGATTTTTCAGAATCGCATGTACGAAGCCTTTTTTGAGCCGAGCTGACCTAGGGTAATGGAAAAAATGGCAGATTTACGCAAAAAAGTCAAGTAGTTGCACACAAACATTTGCCTGCTTTTGCGGTTAATTCCGAATGTAAAGCACATAGAGATATGACGGGTGCATCAATCGAAAGTGGAGCATGTTCCCTTTCAGATGACACCACGATTGCAAGATCTGGCCAATTTTCGATTTTGCAGAATCGCATGTACAAAGCCTTCTTTGAGCATAGCTAACCTCGGGTAATGGAGAAAATGGCAGATTTACGCAATAAGTCAAGCAGTTGCACACAAACCTTTTCCTCCTTTTGCGGTTATTTGGGAAAGTAAAGCACATAGAGATATGAGAGGTGCATCAATCGAAAGAGGAACATGTTCCCTTCCAGATGACACCACGATTGCAAAAACTGGAAAAATTTTTGATTTTTCAGATTGGCATATACGGAGCCTTCTTTGAGCGGTGCTGACCTCGGGTAATGGAGAAAATGGCAGATTTACGCAATAAGTCAAGCAGTTGCACACAAACATTTTCCTCCTTTTGCGGTTATTTGGGAAAGTAAAGCACATAGAGATATGAGGGGTGCATCAATCGAAAGAGAAGCGTGTTCCATTTCAGATGGCACCACGAATGCAAGATCTGGCCAATTTTTAATTTTTCAGAATCGCATGTACGAAGCCTTTTTTGAGCATAGCTGACCTCGGGTAATGGAAAAAATGGCAGATTTACGCAAAAAACGACAAGTAGTTGCACACAAACATTTGCCTGCTTCTGCGGTTAATTCCGAATGTAAAGCACATAGAGATATGAGGGGTGCATCAATCGAAAGTGGAAAATGTTCCCTTTCAGATGACACCACGATTGCAAGATCTGGCCAATTTTCGATTTTGCAGAATCGCATGTACGAAGCCTTCTTTGAGCGGAGCTGACCTCGGGTAATGGAGAAAATGGCAGATTTACGCAAAAAAGTCAAGCAGTTGCACACAAACGTTCGCCTCCTTTTCAGGATATTTCCGAAAGTAAAGCACATAGAGATATGAGACGTGCATCAATCGAAAGTGGAGCATGTTCCCTTTCAGATGTCACCACGATTGCAAGATCTGGCCAATTTTTGATTTTTCAGAATCGCATGTACGAAGCCTTTCTTGAGCATAGCTAACCTCGGGTAATGGAGAAAATACCAGATTTACGCAATAAGTCAAGCAGTTGTACACAAACATTCGCCTCCTTTTGCGGTTATATCCGAAAGTAAAGCACATAGAGATATGAGAGGTGCATCAATCGAAAGTGGAGCATGTTCCCTTCCAGATGCCACCACGATTGCAAGATCTGGCCAATTTTCGATTTTTCAGAATCGCATGTACGGAGCCTTCTTTGAGCGGTGCTGACCTCGGGTAATGGAGAAAATGGCAGATTTACGCAAAAAAGTCAAGCAGTTGCACACAAACGTTCGCCTCCTTTTCAGGATATTTCCGAAAGTAAAGCACATAGAGATATGAGACGTGCATCAATCGAAAGTGGAGCATGTTCCCTTCCAGATGACACCACGATTGCAAGATGTGGCCAATTTTTGATTTTTCAGAATCGCATGTACGAAGCCTTTCTTGAGCATAGCTAACCTCGGGTAATGGAGAAAATAGCAGATTTACGCAATAAGTCAAGCAGTTGCACACAAACCTTTTCCTCCTTTTGCGGTTATTTCCGAAAGTAAAGCACATACAGATATGAGAGGTGCATCAATCAAAAGTGGAGCATGTTCCCTTTCAGATGATACCATGATTGCAAGATCTGGCCAATTTTCGATTTTTCAGAATCGCATGTACGGAGCCTTCTTTGAGCGGTGCTGACCTCGGGTAATGGAGAAAATGGCAGATTGACGCAAAAAAGTCAAGCAGTTGCACACAAACGTTCGCCTCCTTTTGCGGTTATTTGGGAAAGTAAAGCACATAGAGATATGAGGGGTGCATTAATCGAAAGAGGAGCATGTTCCCTTCCAGATGACACCACGATTGCAAGATCTGGCCAATTTTTGATTTTTCAGAATCGCTTGTACGAAGCCTTTTTTGAGCATAGCTAACCTCGGGTAATGGAGAAAATGGCAGATTTACGCAATAAGTCAAGCAGTTGCACACAAACCTTTTCCTCCTTTTGCGGTTATTTGGGAAAGTAAAGCACATAGAGATATGAGGGGTGCATCAATCGAAAGTGGAGCGTGTTCCCTTTCAGATGACACCACGATTGCAAGATCTGGCCAATTTTTGATTTTTCAGAATCGCATGTACGAAGCCTTTTTTAAGCGGAGCTGACCTCGGGTAATGGAGAAAATGGCAGATTGACGCAAAAAACTCAAGTAGTTGCACACAAACATTCGCCTCCTTTTGCGGTTATTTCCGAATGTAAAGCACATAGAGATATGAGAGGTGCATCAATCGAAAGAGGAGCATGTTCCCTTCCAGATGACACCACGATTGCAAAGACTGGAAAAATTTTTGATTTTTCAGAATCGCATGTACGAAGCCTTTTTTGAGCGGAGCTGACCTAGGGTAATGGAAAAATGGCAGATTTACGCAAAAAAGTCAAGAAGTTGCACACAAACATTTGCCTGCTTTTGCAGTTAATTCCGAATGTAAAGCACATAGAGATATGACGGGTGCATCAATCGAAAGTGGAGCATGTTCCCTTTCAGATGACACCACGATTGCAAGATCTGGCCAATTTTCGATTTTGCAGAATCGCATGTACAAAGCCTTCTTTGAGCGGAGCTGACCTCGGGTAATGGAGAAAATGGCAGATTGACGCAAAAAAGTCAAGCAGTTGCACACAAACGTTCGCCTCCTTTTGCGGTTATTTCCGAAAGTAAAGCACATAGAGATATGAGAGGTGCATCAATCGAAAGAGGAACATGTTCCCTTTCAGATGACACCACGATTGCAATAACTGGAAAAATTTTTGATTTTTGAGATTGGCATATACGGAGCCTTCTTTGAGCGGTGCTGACCTCGGGTAATGGAGAAAATGGCAGATTTACGCAATAAGTCAAGCAGTTGCACACAAACATTTTCCTCCTTTTGCGGTTATTTGGGAAAGTAAAGCACATAGAGATATGAGGGGTTCATCAATCGAAAGAAAAGCGTGTTCCCTTTCAGATGACACCACGATTGCAAGATCTGGCCAATTTTTGATTTTTCAGAATCGCATGTACGAAGCCTTTTTTGAGCGGAGCTGACCTCGGGTAATGGAGAAAATGGCAGATTGACGCAAAAAAGTCAAGCAGTTGCACACAAACGTTCGCCTCCTTTTGCGGTTATTTCCGAAAGTAAAGCACATAGAGATATGAGAGGTGCGTCAATCGAAAGAGGAGCATGTTCCCTTCCAGATGACACCACGATTGCAAAAACTGGAAAAATTTTTGATTTTTCAGATTGGCATATACGGAGCCTTCTTTGAGCGGTGCTTACCTCGGGTAATGGAGAAAATGGCAGATTTACGCAATAAGTCAAGCAGTTGCACACAAACATTTTCCTCCTTTTGCGGTTATTTGGGAAAGTAAAGCACATAGAGATATGAGGGGTGCATCAATCGAAAGAGAAGCGTGTTCCCTTTCAGATGACACCACGATTGCAAGATCTGGCCAATTTTTAATTTTTCAGAATCGCATGTACGAAGCCTTCTTTGAGCGGAGCTGACCTCGGGTAATGGAGAAAATGGCAGATTGACGCAAAAAAGTCAAGCAGTTGCACACAAACGTTCGCCTCCTTTTGCGGTTATTTCCGAAAGTAAAGCACATAGAGATATGAGAGGTGCATCAATCGAAAGAGGAGCATGTTCCCTTCCAGATGACACCACGATTGCAAGATCTGGCCAATTTTCGATTTTTCAGAATCGCATGTACGAATCCTTTTTTGAGCATAGCTAACCTTGGGTAATGGAGAAAATAGCAGATTTACGCAATAAGTCAAGCAGTTGCGCACAAACCTTTTCCTCCTTTTGCGGTTATTTTCGAAAGTAAGGCACATAGAGATATGAGGGGTGCATCAATCGAAAGTGGAGCGTGTTCCCTTTCAGATGATACCACGATTGCAAGATCTGGCCAATTTTAGATTTTTCAAAATCGCATGTACGAAGCCTTTTTTGAGCGGAGCTGACCTCGGGTAATGGAGAAAATGGCAGATTGACGCAAAAAAGTCAAGCAGTTGCACACAAACGTTCGCCTCCTTTTGCGGTTATTTCCGAAAGTAAAGCACATAGAGATATGAGAGGTGCATCAATCGAAAGAGGAGCATGTTCCCTTCCAGATGACACCACGATTGCAAAGACTGGAAAAATTTTTGATTTTTCAGAATCGCATGTACGAAGCCTTTTTTGAGCGGAGCTGACCTAGGGTAATGGAAAAAATGGCAGATTTACGCAAAAAAGTCAAGTAGTTGCACACAAACATTTGCCTGCTTTTGCGGTTAATTCCGAATGTAAAGCACATAGAGATATGACGGGTGCATCAATCGAAAGTGGAGCATGTTCCCTTTCAGATGACACCACGATTGCAAGATCTGGCCAATTTTCGATTTTGCAGAATCGCATGTACAAAGCCTTCTTTGAGCAGAGCTGACATCGGGTAATGGAGAAAATGGCAGATTGACGCAAAAAAGTCAAGCAGTTGCACACAAACGTTCGCCTCCTTTTGCGGTTATTTGGGAAAGTAAAGCACATAGAGATATGAGGGGTTCATCAATCGAAAGAGGAGCATGTTCCCTTCCAGATGACACCACGATTGCAAAGACTGGAAAAATTTTTGATTTTTCAGAATCGCATGTACGAAGCCTTTTTTGAGCGGAGCTGACCTAGGGTAATGGAAAAAATGGCAGATTTACGCAAAAAAGTCAAGTAGTTGCACACAAACATTTGCCTGCTTTTGCGGTTAATTCCGAATGTAAAGCACATAGAGATATGAGGGGTGCATCAATCGAAAGTGGAAAATGTTCCCTTTCAGATGACACCACGATTGCAAGATCTGGCCAATTTTCGATTTTGCAGAATCGCATGTACGAAGCCTTCTTTGAGCGGAGCTGACCTCGGGTAATGGAGAAAATGGCAGATTTACGCAAAAAAGTCAAGCAGTTGCACACAAACGTTCGCCTCCTTTTCAGGATATTTCCGAAAGTAAAGCACATAGAGATATGAGACGTGCATCAATCGAAAGTGGAGCATGTTCCCTTTCAGATGTCACCACGATTGCAAGATCTGGCCAATTTTTGATTTTTCAGAATCGCATGTACGAAGCCTTTCTTGAGCATAGCTAACCTCGGGTAATGGAGAAAATACCAGATTTACGCAATAAGTCAAGCAGTTGTACACAAACATTCGCCTCCTTTTGCGGTTATTTCCGAAAGTAAAGCACATACAGATATGAGAGGTGCATCAATCGAAAGTGGAGCATGTTCCCTTCCAGATGCCACCACGATTGCAAGATCTGGCCAATTTTCGATTTTCAAAATCGCATGTACGGAGCCTTCTTTGAGTGGTGCTGACCTCGGGTAATGGAGAAAATGGCAGATTTACGCAAAAAAGTCAAGCAGTTGCACACAAACGTTCGCCTCCTTTTCAGGATATTTCCGAAAGTAAAGCACATAGAGATATGAGACGTGCATCAATCGAAAGTGGAGCATGTTCCCTTCCAGATGACACCACGATTGCAAGATGTGGCCAATTTTTGATTTTTCAGAATCGCATGTACGAAGCCTTTCTTGAGCATAGCTAACCTCGGGTAATGGAGAAAATACCAGATTTACGCAATAAGTCAAGCAGTTGCACACAAACCTTTTCCTCCTTTTGCGGTTATTTCCGAAAGTAAAGCACATACAGATATGAGAGGTGCATCAATCGAAAGTGGAGCATGTTCCCTTTCAGATGCCACCACGATTGCAAGATCTGGCCAATTTTCGATTTTTCAGAATCGCATGTACGGAGCCTTCTTTGAGCGGTGCTGACTTCGGGTAATGGAGAAAATGGCAGATTGACGCAAAAAAGTCAAGCAGTTGCACACAAACGTTCGCCTCCTTTTGCAGTTATTTGGGAAAGTAAAGCACATAGAGATATGAGGGGTGCATTAATCGAAAGAGGAGCATGTTCCCTTCCAGATGACACCACGATTGCAAGATCTGGCCAATTTTTGATTTTTCAGAATCGCATGTACGAAGCCTTTTTTGAGCATAGCTAACCTCGGGTAATGGAGAAAATGGCAGATTGACGCAATAAGTCAAGCAGTTGCACACAAACCTTTTCCTCCTTTTGCGGTTATTTGGGAAAGTAAAGCACATAGAGATATGAGGGGTGCATCAATCGAAAGTGGAGCGTGTTCCCTTTCAGATGACACCACGATTGCAAGATCTGGCCAATTTTTGATTTTTCAGAATCGCATGTACGAAGCCTTTTTTAAGCGGAGCTGACCTCGGGTAATGGAGAAAATGGCAGATTGACGCAAAAAACTCAAGTAGTTGCACACAAACATTCGCCTCCTTTTGCGGTTATTTCCGAATGTAAAGCACATAGAGATATGAGAGGTGCATCAATCGAAAGAGGAGCATGTTCCCTTCCAGATGACACCACGATTGCAAAGACTGGAAAAATTTTTGATTTTTCAGAATCGCATGTACGAAGCCTTTTTTGAGCGGAGCTGACCTAGGGTAATGGAAAAATGGCAGATTTACGCAAAAAAGTCAAGTAGTTGCACACAAACATTTGCCTGCTTTTGCAGTTAATTCCGAATGTAAAGCACATAGAGATATGACGGGTGCATCAATCGAAAGTGGAGCATGTTCCCTTTCAGATGACACCACGATTGCAAGATCTGGCCAATTTTCGATTTTTCAGAATCGCATGTACAAAGCCTTCTTTGAGCGGAGCGGACCTCGGGTAATGGAGAAAATGGCAGATTGACGCAAAAAAGTCAAGCAGTTGCACACAAACGTTCGCCTCCTTTTGTAGTTATTTGGGAAAGTAAAGCACATAGAGATATGAGAGGTGCATTAATCGAAAGAGGAGCATGTTCCCTTCCAGATGACACCACGATTGCAAGATCTGGCCAATTTTTGATTTTTCAGAATCGCATGTACGAAGCCTTTTTTGAGCATAGCTAACCTCGGGTAATGGAGAAAATGGCAGATTGACGCAATAAGTCAAGCAGTTGCAAACAAACCTTTTCCTCCTTTTGCGGTTATTTGGGAAAGTAAAGCACATAGAGATATGAGGGGTGCATCAATCGAAAGTGGAGCGTGTTCCCTTTCAGATGACACCACGATTCCAAGATCTGGCCAATTTTTGATTTTTCAGAATCGCATGTACGAAGCCTTTTTTAAGCGGAGCTGACCTCGGGTAATGGAGAAAATGGCAGATTGACGCAAAAAACTCAAGTAGTTGCACACAAACATTCGCCTCCTTTTGCGGTTATTTCCGAATGTAAAGCACATAGAGATATGAGAGCTGCATCAATCGAAAGAGGAGCATGTTCCCTTCCAGATGACACCACGATTGCAAAGACTGGAAAAATTTTTGATTTTTCAGAATCGCATGTACGAAGCCTTTTTTGAGCGGAGCTGACCTAGGGTAATGGAAAAATGGCAGATTTACGCAAAAAAGTCAAGTAGTTGCACACAAACATTTGCCTGCTTTTGCAGTTAATTCCGAATGTAAAGCACATAGAGATATGACGGGTGCATCAATCGAAAGTGGAGCATGTTCCCTTTCAGATGACACCACGATTGCAAGATCTGGCCAATTTTCGATTTTGCAGAATCGCATGTACAAAGCCTTCTTTGAGCGGAGCTGACCTCGGGTAATGGAGAAAATGGCAGATTGACGCAAAAAAGTCAAGCAGTTGCACACAAACGTTCGCCTCCTTTTGCGGTTATTTCCGAAAGTAAAGCACATAGAGATATGAGAGGTGCATCAATCGAAAGAGGAACATGTTCCCTTTCAGATGACACCACGATTGCAATAACTGGAAAAATTTTTGATTTTTGAGATTGGCATATACGGAGCCTTCTTTGAGCGGTGCTGACCTCGGGTAATGGAGAAAATGGCAGATTTACGCAATAAGTCAAGCAGTTGCACACAAACATTTTCCTCCTTTTGCGGTTATTTTCGACAGTAAAGCACATAGAGATATGAGGGGTTCATCAATCGAAAGAGAAGCGTGTTCCCTTTCAGATGACACCACGATTGCAAGATCTGGCCAATTTTCGATTTTTCAGAATCGCATGTACGAAGCCTTTTTTGAGCGGAGCTGACCTCGGGTAATGGAGAAAATGGCAGATTGACGCAAAAAAGTCAAGCAGTTGCACACAAACGTTCGCCTCCTTTTGCGGTTATTTCCGAAAGTAAAGCACATAGAGATATGAGAGGTGCGTCAATCGAAAGAGGAGCATGTTCCCTTCCAGATGACACCACGATTGCAAAAACTGGAAAAATTTTTGATTTTTCAGATTGGCATATACGGAGCCTTCTTTGAGCGGTGCTTACCTCGGGTAATGGAGAAAATGACAGATTTACGCAATAAGTCAAGCAGTTGCACACAAACATTTTCCTCCTTTTGCGGTTATTTGGGAAAGTAAAGCACATAGAGATATGAGGGGTGCATCAATCGAAAGAGAAGCGTGTTCCCTTTCAGATGACACCACGATTGCAAGATCTGGCCAATTTTTAATTTTTCAGAATTGCATGTAAGAAGCCTTCTTTGAGCGGAGCTGACCTCGGGTAATGGAAAAAATGGCAGATTGACGCAAAAAAGTCAAGCAGTTGCACACAAACGTTCGCCTCCTTTTGCGGTTATTTCCGAAAGTAAAGCACATAGAGATATGAGAGGTGCATCAATCGAAAGAGGAGCATGTTCCCTTCCAGATGACACCACGATTGCAAGATCTGGCCAATTTTCGATTTTTCAGAATCGCATGTACGAATCCTTTTTTGAGCATAGCTAACCTTGGGTAATGGAGAAAATAGCAGATTTACGCAATAAGTCAAGCAGTTGCGCACAAACCTTTTCCTCCTTTTGCGGTTATTTTCGAAAGTAAGGCACATAGAGATATGAGAGGTGCATCAATCGAAAGAGGAGCATGTTCCCTTCCAGATGACACCACGATTGCAAAGACTGGAAAAATTTTTGATTTTTCAGAATCGCATGTACGAAGCCTTTTTTGAGCGGAGCTGACCTAGGGTAATGGAAAAAATGGCAGATTTACGCAAAAAAGTCAAGTAGTTGCACACAAACATTTGCCTGCTTTTGCGGTTAATTCCGAATGTAAAGCACATAGAGATATGACGGGTGCATCAATCGAAAGTGGAGCATGTTCCTTTTCAGATGACACCACGATTGCAAGATCTGGCCAATTTTCGATTTTGCAGAATCGCATGTACAAAGCCTTCTTTGAGCAGAGCTGACATCGGGTAATGGAGAAAATGGCAGATTGACGCAAAAAAGTCAAGCAGTTGCACACAAACCTCTTCCTCCTTTTGCGGTTATTTGGGAAAGTAAAGCACATAGAGATATGAGGGGTGCATCAATCAAAAGAGGAGCGTGTTCCCTTCCAGATGACACCACGATTGCAAAGACTGGAAAATTTTTGATTTTTCAGAATCGCATGTACGAAGCCTTTTTTGAGCGGAGCTGACCTAGGGTAATGGAAAAAATGGCAGATTTACGCAAAAAAGTCAAGTAGTTGCACACAAACATTTGCCTGCTTTTGCGGTTAATTCCGAATGTAAAGCACATAGAGATATGACGGGTGCATCAATCGAAAGTGGAGCATGTTCCCTTTCAGATGACACCACGATTGCAAGATCTGGCCAATTTTCGATTTTGCAGAATCGCATGTACAAAGCCTTCTTTGAGCAGAGCTGACATCGGGTAATGGAGAAAATGGCAGATTGACGCAAAAAAGTCAAGCAGTTGCACACAAACGCTCGCCTCCTTTTGCGGTTATTTGGGAAAGTAAAGCACATAGAGATATGAGGGGTTCATCAATCGAAAGAGAAGCGTGTTCCCTTTCAGATGACACCACGATTGCAAGATCTGGCCAATTTTTGATTTTTCAGAATTGCATGTACGAAGCCTTTTTTGAGCGGAGCTGACCTCGGGTAATGGAGAAAATGGCAGA
>NC_141794.1:7580022-7626891 GCF_054643075.1 Acanthaster planci
GATTGATGCACCCCTCATATCTCTATGTGCTTTACTTTCCAAAATAACCGCAAAAGGAGGAAAAGGTTTGTGCGCAACTGCTTGACTTATTGCGTAAATCTGCTATTTTCTCCATTACCCGAGGTTAGCTATGCTCAAAAAAGGCTTCGTACATGCGATTCTGAAAAATCGAAAATTGGCCAGATCTTGCAATCGTGGTGTCATCTGAGAGGGAACATGCTCCACTTTCGATTCATGCACCCCTCATATCTCTATGTGCTTTACATTCGGAATTAACCACAAAAGCAGGCGAATGTTTTTGTGCAACTACTTGACTTTTTTGCGTCAATCTGCCATTTTCTCCATTACCCGAGGTCAGCTCCGCTTAAAAAAGGCTTCGTACATGCGATTCTGAAAAATCAAAAATTGGCCAGATCTTGCAATCGTGGTGTCATCTGAAAGGGAACATGCTCCACTTTCGATTGATGCACCCCTCATATCTCTATGTGCTTTACTTTCCAAAATAACCGCAAAAGGAGGAAAAGGTTTGTGTGCAACTGCTTGACTTATTGCGTAAATCTGCTATTTTCTCCATTACCCGAGGTTAGCTATGCTCAAAAAAGGCTTCGTACATGCGATTCTGAAAAATCAAAAATTGGCCAGATCTTGCAATCTTGGTGTCATCTGGAAGGGAACATGCTCCTCTTTCGATTGATGCACCTCTCATATCTCTATGTGCTTTACTTTCGGAAATAACCGCAAAAGGAGGCGAACGTTTGTGTGCAACTGCTTGACTTTTTTGCGTCAATCTGCCATTTTCTCCATTACCCGAGGTCAGCTCCGCTCAAAGAAGGCTTCGTACATGCGATTCTGCAAAATCGAAAATTGGCCAGATCTTGCAATCGTGGTGTCATCTGAAAGGGAACACGCTCCACTTTCGATTGATGCACCCCTCATATCTCTATGTGCTTTACATTCGGAATTAACCGCAAAAGGAGGGAAAGGTTTGTGCGCAACTTCTTGACTTATTGCGTAAATCTGCTATTTTCTCCATTACCCGAGGTTAGCTATGCTCAAAAAAGGCTTCGTACATGCGATTCTGAAAAATCAAAAATTGGCCAGATCTTGCAATCGTGGTGTCATCTGAAAGGGAACACGCTCCACTTTCGATTGATGCACCCCTCATATCTCTATGTGCTTTACTTTCCAAAATAACCGCAAAAGGAGGAAAAGGTTTGTGCGCAACTGCTTGACTTATTGCGTAAATCTGCTATTTTCTCCATTACCCGAGGTTAGCTATGCTCAAAAAAGGCTTCGTACATGCGATTCTGAAAAATCAAAAATTGGCCAGATCTTGCAATCGTGGTGTCATCTGAAAGGGAACATGCTGAACTTTCCATTAATGTACCCCTCATATCTCTATGTGCTTTACATTCGGAATTAACCGCAAAAGCAGGCGAATGTTTGTCTGCCACTACTTGACTTTTTGCGTCAATCTGCCATTTTCTCCATTACCCGAGGTCAGCTCCGCTTAAAAAAGGCTTCGTACATGCGATTCTGAAAAATCAAAAATTGGCCAGATCTTGCAATCGTGGTGTCATCTGAAAGGGAACACGCTCCACTTTCGATTGATGCACCCCTCATATCTCTATGTGCTTTACTTTCCAAAATAACCGCAAAAGGAGGAAAAGGTTTGTGCGCAACTGCTTGACTTATTGCGTAAATCTGCTATTTTCTCCATTACCCGAGGTTAGCTATGCTCAAAAAAGGCTTCGTACATGCGATTCTGAAAAATCAAAAATTGGCCAGATCTTGCAATCGTGGTGTCATCTGGAAGGGAACATGCTCCTCTTTCGATTGATGCACCTCTCATATCTCTATGTGCTTTACATTCGGAATTAACCGCAAAAGGAGGCGAACGTTTGTGTGCAACTGCTTGACTTTTTTGCGTCAATCTGCCATTTTCTCCATTACCCGAGGTCAGCTCCGCTCAAAGAAGGCTTCGTACATGCGATTCTGCAAAATCGAAAATTGGCCACATCTTCCAATCGTGGTGTCATCTGAAAGGGAACATGCTCTACTTTCGATTGATGCACCCCTCATATCTCTATGTGCTTTACTTTCCAAAATAACCGCAAAAGGAGGAAAAGGTTTGTGCGCAACTGCTTGACTTATTGCGTAAATCTGCTATTTTCTCCATTACCCGAGGTTAGCTATGCTCAAAAAAGGCTTCGTACATGCGATTCTGAAAAATCAAAAATTGGCCAGATCTTGCAATCGTGGTGTCATCTGAGAGGGAACATGCTCCACTTTCGATTAATGCACCCCTTATATCTCTACGTGCTTTACTTTCGGAAATAACCGCAAAAGGAGGCGAACGTTTGTGTGCAACTGCTTGACTTTTTTGCGTCAATCTGCCATTTTCTCCATTACCCGAGGTCAGCTCCGCTTAAAAAAAGGCTTCGTACATGCGATTCTGAAAAATCAAAAATTGGCCAGATCTTGCAATCGTGGTGTCATCTGAAAGGGAACACGCTCCACTTTCGATTGCTGCACCCCTCATATCTCTATGTGCTTTACTTTCCAAAATAACCGCAAAAGGAGGAAAAGGTTTGTGTGCAACTGCTTGACTTTTTTGCGTCAATCTGCCATTTTCTCCATTACCCGAGGTTAGCTATGCTCAAAAAAGGCTTCGTACATGCGATTCTGAAAAATCAAAAATTGGCCAGATCTTGCAATCGTGGTGTCATCTGAAAGGGAACATGCTCCACTTTCGATTAATGCACCCCTCATATCTCTATGTGCTTTACATTCGGAATTAACCGCAAAAGCAGGCGAATGTTTGTGTGCAACTACTTGACTTTTTTGCGTCAATCTGCCATTTTCTCCATCACCCGAGGTCAGCTCCGCTTAAAAAAGGCTTAGTACATGCGATTCTGAAAAATCAAAAATTGGCCAGATCTTGCAATCGTGGTGTCATCTGAAAGGGAACACGCTCCACTTTCGATTGATGCACCCCTCATATCTCTATGTGCTTTACTTTCCAAAATAACCGCAAAAGGAGGAAAAGGTTTGTGCGCAACTGCTTGACTTATTGCGTAAATCTGCTATTTTCTCCATTACCCGAGGTTAGCTATGCTCAAAAAAGGCTTCGTACATGCGATTCTGAAAAATCAAAAATTGGCCAGATCTTGCAATCGTGGTGTCATCTGAGAGGGAACATGCTACTCTTTCGATTGATGCACCTCTCATATCTCTAACCGCAAAAGGAGGCGAACGTTTGTGTGACAACTGCTTGACTTTTTTTGCGTCAATCTGCCATTTTCTCCATTACCCGAGGTCAGCTCCGCTCAAAAAAGGCTTCGTACATGCGATTCTGCAAAATCGAAAATTGGCCAGATCTTGTAATCGTGGTGTCATCTGAAAGGGAACATGCTCCACTTTCGATTGATGCACCCCTCATATCTCTATGTGCTTTACATTTGGAATTAACCGCAAAAGGAGGGAAAGGTTTGTGTGCAACTGCTTGACTTATTGCGTAAATCTGCTATTTTCTCCATTACCCGAGGTTAGCTATGCTCAAAAAAGGCTTCGTACATGCGATTCTGAAAAATCAAAAATTGGCCAGATCTTGCAATCGTGGTGTCATCTGAAAGGGAACATGCTGAACTTTCCATTAATGTACCCCTCATATCTCTATGTGCTTTACATTCGGAATTAACCGCAAAAGCAGGCGAATGTTTGTCTGCCACTACTTGACTTTTTGCGTCAATCTGCCATTTTCTCCATTACCCGAGGTCAGCTCCGCTTAAAAAAGGCTTCGTACATGCGATTCTGAAAAATCAAAAATTGGCCAGATCTTGCAATCGTGGTGTCATCTGAAAGGGAACACGCTCCACTTTCGATTGATGCACCCCTCATATCTCTATGTGCTTTACTTTCCAAAATAACCGCAAAAGGAGGAAAAGGTTTGTGCGCAACTGCTTGACTTATTGCGTAAATCTGCTATTTTCTCCATTACCCGAGGTTAGCTATGCTCAAAAAAGGCTTCGTACATGCGATTCTGAAAAATCAAAAATTGGCCAGATCTTGCAATCGTGGTGTCATCTGGAAGGGAACATGCTCCTCTTTCGATTGATGCACCTCTCATATCTCTATGTGCTTTACATTCGTAATTAACCGCAAAAGCAGGCGAACGTTTGTTTGCAACTACTTGACTTTTTTTGCGTCAATCTGCCATTTTCTCCATTACCCGAGGTCAGCTCCGCTCAAAGAAGGCTTCGTACATGCGATTTTGAAAAATCTAAAATTGGCCAGATCTTGCAATTGTGGTGTCATCTGAAAGGGAACATGCTCCACTTTCGATTGATGCACCCCTTATATCTCTATGTGCTTTACTTTCCCAAATAACCGCAAAAGGAGGAAGAGGTTTGTGTGCAACTGCTTGACTTATTGCGTAAATCTGCTATTTTCTCCATTACCCGAGGTTAGCTATGCTCAAAAAAGGCTTCGTACATGCGATTCTGAAAAATCAAAAATTGGCCAGATCTTGCAATCGTGGTGTCATCTGAGAGGGAACATGCTCCACTTTCGATTAATGCACCCCTTATATCTCTACGTGCTTTACTTTCGGAAATAACCGCAAAAGGAGGCGAACGTTTGTGTGCAACTGCTTGACTTTTTTGCGTCAATCTGCCATTTTCTCCATTACCCGAGGTCAGCTCCGCTTAAAAAAAGGCTTCGTACATGCGATTCTGAAAAATCAAAAATTGGCCAGATCTTGCAATCGTGGTGTCATCTGAAAGGGAACACGCTCCACTTTCGATTGCTGCACCCCTCATATCTCTATGTGCTTTACTTTCCAAAATAACCGCAAAAGGAGGAAAAGGTTTGTGTGCAACTGCTTGACTTTTTTGCGTCAATCTGCCATTTTCTCCATTACCCGAGGTTAGCTATGCTCAAAAAAGGCTTCGTACATGCGATTCTGAAAAATCAAAAATTGGCCAGATCTTGCAATCGTGGTGTCATCTGAAAGGGAACATGCTCCACTTTCGATTAATGCACCCCTCATATCTCTATGTGCTTTACATTCGGAATTAACCGCAAAAGCAGGCGAATGTTTGTGTGCAACTACTTGACTTTTTTGCGTCAATCTGCCATTTTCTCCATCACCCGAGGTCAGCTCCGCTTAAAAAAGGCTTAGTACATGCGATTCTGAAAAATCAAAAATTGGCCAGATCTTGCAATCGTGGTGTCATCTGAAAGGGAACACGCTCCACTTTCGATTGATGCACCCCTCATATCTCTATGTGCTTTACTTTCCAAAATAACCGCAAAAGGAGGAAAAGGTTTGTGCGCAACTGCTTGACTTATTGCGTAAATCTGCTATTTTCTCCATTACCCGAGGTTAGCTATGCTCAAAAAAGGCTTCGTACATGCGATTCTTTAAAATCAAAAATTGGCCAGATCTTGCAATCGTGGTGTCATCTGAGAGGGAACATGCTACTCTTTCGATTGATGCACCTCTCATATCTCTATGTGCTTTACTTTCGGAAATAACCGCAAAAGGAGGCGAACGTTTGTGTGCAACTGCTTGACTTTTTTGCGTCAATCTGCCATTTTCTCCATTACCCGAGGTCAGCTCCGCTCAAAAAAGGCTTCGTACATGCGATTCTGCAAAATCGAAAATTGGCCAGATCTTGTAATCGTGGTGTCATCTGAAAGGGAACATGCTCCACTTTCGATTGATGCACCCCTCATATCTCTATGTGCTTTACATTTGGAATTAACCGCAAAAGGAGGGAAAGGTTTGTGTGCAACTGCTTGACTTATTGCGTAAATCTGCTATTTTCTCCATTACCCGAGGTTAGCTATGCTCAAAAAAGGCTTCGTACATGCGATTCTGAAAAATCAAAAATTGGCCAGATCTTGCAATCGTGGTGTCATCTGAAAGGGAACATGCTGAACTTTCCATTAATGTACCCCTCATATCTCTATGTGCTTTACATTCGGAATTAACCGCAAAAAGCAGGCGAATGTTTGTCTGCCCACTACTTGACTTTTTGCGTCAATCTGCCATTTTCTCCATTACCCGAGGTCAGCTCCGCTTAAAAAAGGCTTCGTACATGCGATTCTGAAAAATCAAAAATTGGCCAGATCTTGCAATCGTGGTGTCATCTGAAAGGGAACACGCTCCACTTTCGATTGATGCACCCCTCATATCTCTATGTGCTTTACTTTCCAAAATAACCGCAAAAGGAGGAAAAGGTTTTGTGCGCAACTGCTTGACTTATTGCGTAAAATCTGCTATTTTCTCCATTACCCAAGGTTAGCTATGCTCAAAAAAGGCTTCGTACATGCGATTCTGAAAAATCAAAAATTGGCCAGATCTTGCAATCGTGGTGTCATCTGAGAGGGAACATGCTCCACTTTCGATTAATGCACCCCTTATATCTCTACGTGCTTTACTTTCGGAAATAACCGCAAAAGGAGGCGAACGTTTGTGTGCAACTGCTTGACTTTTTTGCGTCAATCTGCCATTTTCTCCATTACCCGAGGTCAGCTCCGCTTAAAAAAAGGCTTCGTACATGCGATTCTGAAAAATCAAAAATTGGCCAGATCTTGCAATCGTGGTGTCATCTGAAAGGGAACACGCTCCACTTTCGATTGATGCAACCCTCATATCTCTATGTGCTTTACTTTCCAAAATAACCGCAAAAGGAGGAAAAGGTTTGTGTGCAACTGCTTGACTTTTTTGCGTCAATCTGCCATTTTCTCCATTACCCGAGGTTAGCTATGCTCAAAAAAGGCTTCGTACATGCGATTCTGAAAAATCAAAAATTGGCCAGATCTTGCAATCGTGGTGTCATCTGAAAAGGGAACATGCTCCCACTTTCGATTAATGCAACCCCTCATATCTCTATGTGCTTTACATTCGGAATTAACCGCAAAAGCAGGCGAATGTTTGTGTGCAACTACTTGACTTTTTTGCGTCAATCTGCCATTTTCTCCATCACCCGAGGTCAGCTCCGCTTAAAAAAGGCTTCGTACATGCGATTCTGAAAAATCAAAAATTGGCCAGATCTTGCAATCGTGGTGTCATCTGAAAGGGAACACGCTCCACTTTCGATTGATGCACCCCTCATATCTCTATGTGCTTTACTTTCCAAAATAACCGCAAAAGGAGGAAAAGGTTTGTGCGCAACTGCTTGACTTATTGCGTAAATCTGCTATTTTCTCCATTACCCGAGGTTAGCTATGCTCAAAAAAGGCTTCGTACATGCGATTCTGAAAAATCAAAAATTGGCCAGATCTTGCAATCGTGGTGTCATCTGAGAGGGAACATGCTACTCTTTCGATTGATGCACCTCTCATATCTCTATGTGCTTTACTTTCGGAAATAACCGCAAAAGGAGGCGAACGTTTGTGTGCAACTGCTTGACTTTTTTGCGTCAATCTGCCATTTTCTCCATTACCCGAGGTCAGCTCCGCTCAAAAAAGGCTTCGTACATGCGATTCTGCAAAATCGAAAATTGGCCAGATCTTGTAATCGTGGTGTCATCTGAAAGGGAACATGCTCCACTTTCGATTGATGCACCCCTCATATCTCTATGTGCTTTACATTTGGAATTAACCGCAAAAGGAGGGAAAGGTTTGTGTGCAACTGCTTGACTTATTGCGTAAATCTGCTATTTTCTCCATTACCCGAGGTTAGCTATGCTCAAAAAAGGCTTCGTACATGCGATTCTGAAAAATCAAAAATTGGCCAGATCTTGCAATCGTGGTGTCATCTGGAAGGGAACATGCTCCTCTTTCGATTGATGCACCTCTCATATCTCTATGTGCTTTACATTCGGAAATAACCGCAAAAGGAGGCGAACGTTTGTGTGCAACTGCTTGACTTTTTTGCGTCAATCTGCCATTTTCTCCATTACCCGAGGACAGCTCCGCTCAAAGAAGGGTTTGTACATGCGATTCTGCAAAATCGAAAATTGGCCAGATCTTGCAATCGTGGTGTCATCTGAAAGGGAACATGCTCCACTTTCGATTGATGCACCCCTCATATCTCTATGTGCTTTACTTTCGGAATTAACCGCAAAAGGAGCGAAAGGTTTGTGTGCAACTGCTTGACTTATTGCGTAAATCTGCTATTTTCTCCATTACCCGAGGTTAGCTATGCTCAAAAAAGGCTTCGTACATGCGATTCTGAAAAATCAAAAATTGGCCAGATCTTGCAATCGTGGTGTCATCTGGAAGGGAACATGCTCCTCTTTCGATTGATGCACCTCTCATATCTCTATGTGCTTTACTTTCGGAAATAACCGCAAAAGGAGGCGAACGTTTGTGTGCAACTGCTTGACTTTTTTGCGTCAATCTGCCATTTTCTCCATTACCCGAGGTCAGCTCCGCTCAAAGAAGGCTTCGTACATGCGATTCTGAAAAATCGAAAATTGGCCAGATCTTGCAATCGTGGTGTCATCTGAAAGGGAACACGCTCCACTTTCGATGATGCACCCCTCATATCTCTATGTGCTTTACTTTCCAAAATAACCGCAAAAGGAGGAAAAGGTTTGTGTGCAACTGCTTGACTTATTGCGTAAATCTGCCATTTTCTCCATTACCCGAGGTTAGCTATGCTCAAAAAAGGCTTCGTACATGCGATTCTGAAAAATCAAAAATTGGCCAGATCTTGCAATCGTGGTGTCATCTGAAAGGGAACATGCACCACTTTCGATTGATGCACCCCTCATATCTCTATGTGCTTTACATTCGGAATTAACCGCAAAAGGAGGGAAAGGTTTGTGCGCAACTTCTTGACTTATTGCGTAAATCTGCTATTTTCTCCAGTACCCGAGGTTAGCTATGCTCAAAAAAGGCTTCGTACATGCGATTCTGAAAAATCGAAAATTGGCCAGATCTTGCAATCGTGGTATCATCTGAGAGGGAACATGCTCCACTTTCGATTCATGTACCCCTCATATCTCTATGTGCTTTACATTCGGAATTAACCACAAAAGCAGGCGAATGTTTGTGTGCAACTACTTGACTTTTTTGCGTCAATCTGCCATTTTCTCCATTACCCGAGGTTAGCTATGCTCAAAAAAGGCTTCGTACATGCGATTCTGAAAAATCAAAAATTGGCCAGATCTTGCAATCGTGGTGTCATCTGGAAGGGAACATGCTCCTCTTTCGATTGATGCACCTCTCATATCTCTATGTGCTTTACATTCGGAATTAACCGCAAAAGGAGGCGAACGTTTGTGTGCAACTGCTTGACTTTTTTGCGTCAATCTGCCATTTTCTCCATTACCCGAGGTCAGCTCCGCTCAAAGAAGGCTTCGTACATGCGATTCTGCAAAATCGAAAATTGGCCAGATCTTGCAATCGTGGTGTCATCTGAAAGGGAACATGCTGAACTTTCGATTAATGCACCCCTCATATCTCTATGTGCTTTACATTCGGAATTAACCGCAAAAGCAGGCGAATGTTTGTGTGCAACTACTTGACTTTTTTGCGTCAATCTGCCATTTTCTCCATTACCCGAGGTCAGCTCCGCTTAAAAAAGGCTTCGTACATGCGATTCTGAAAAATCAAAAATTGGCCAGATCTTGCAATCGTGGTGTCATCTGAAAGGGAACACGCTCCACTTTCGATTGATGCACCCCTCATATCTCTATGTGCTTTACATTCGGAATTAACCGCAAAAGGAGGGAAAGGTTTGTGCGCAACTGCTTGACTTATTGCGTAAATCTGCTATTTTCTCCATTACCCGAGGTTAGCTATGCTCAAAAAAGGCTTCGTACATGCGATTCTGAAAAATCAAAAATTGGCCAGATCTTGCAATCGTGGTGTCATCTGAGAGGGAACATGCTCCTCTTTCTATTAATGCACCCCTCATATCTCTATGTGCTTTACATTCGGAATTAACCGCAAAAGGAGGGAAAGGTTTGTGCGCAACTTCTTGACTTATTGCGTAAATCTGCTATTTTCTCCAGTACCCGAGGTTAGCTATGCTCAAAAAAGGCTTCGTACATGCGATTCTGAAAAATCGAAAATTGGCCAGATCTTGCAATCGTGGTATCATCTGAGAGGGAACATGCTCCACTTTCGATTCATGTACCCCTCATATCTCTATGTGCTTTACATTCGGAATTAACCACAAAAGCAGGCGAATGTTTGTGTGCAACTACTTGACTTTTTTGCGTCAATCTGCCATTTTCTCCATTACCCGAGGTTAGCTATGCTCAAAAAAGGCTTCGTACATGCGATTCTGAAAAATCAAAAATTGGCCAGATCTTGCAATCGTGGTGTCATCTGGAAGGGAACATGCTCCTCTTTCGATTGATGCACCTCTCATATCTCTATGTGCTTTACATTCGGAATTAACCGCAAAAGGAGGCGAACGTTTGTGTGCAACTGCTTGACTTTTTTTGCGTCAATCTGCCATTTTCTCCATTACCCGAGGTCAGCTCCGCTCAAAGAAGGTTTCGTACATGCGATTCTGCAAAATCGAAAATTGGCCAGATCTTGCAATCGTGGTGTCATCTGAAAGGGAACATGCTGAACTTTCGATATAATGCACCCCTCATATCTCTATGTGCTTTACATTCGGAATTAACCGCAAAAGCAGGCGAATGTTTGTGTGCAACTACTTGACTTTTTTGCGTCAATCTGCCATTTTCTCCATTACCCGAGGTCAGCTCCGCTTAAAAAAGGCTTCGTACATGCGATTCTGAAAAATCAAAAATTGGCCAGATCTTGCAATCGTGGTGTCATCTGAAAGGGAACACGCTCCACTTTCGATTGATGCACCCCTCATATCTCTATGTGCTTTACATTCGGAATTAACCGCAAAAGGAGGGAAAGGTTTGTGCGCAACTGCTTGACTTATTGCGTAAATCTGCTATTTTCTCCATTACCCGAGGTTAGCTATGCTCAAAAAAGGCTTCGTACATGCGATTCTGAAAAATCAAAAATTGGCCAGATCTTGCAATCGTGGTGTCATCTGGAAGGGAACATGCTCCTCTTTCGATTGATGCACCTCTCATATCTCTATGTGCTTTACATTCGGAATTAACCGCAAAAGGAGGGAAAGGTTTGTGTGCAACTGCTTGACTTTTTTGCGTCAATCTGCCATTTTCTCCATTACCCGAGGTCAGCTCCGCTTAAAAAAAGCTTCGTACATGCGATTCTTAAAAATTCAAAAATTGGCCAGAGCTTGGAATCGTGGTGTCATCTGAAAGGGAACACGCTCCACTTTCGATTGATGCACCTGTCATATCTCTATGTGCTTTACTTTCCAAAATAACCGCAAAAGGAGGAAAAGGTTTGTGTGCAACTGCTTGACTTATTGCGTAAATCTGCCATTTTCTCCATTACCCGAGGTTAGCTATGCTCAAAAAAGGCTTCGTACATGCGATTCTGAAAAATCAAAAATTGGCCAGATCTTGCAATCGTGGTGTCATCTGGAAGGGAACATGCTCCTCTTTCGATTGATGCACCTCTCATATCTCTATGTGCTTTACTTTCGGAAATAACCGCAAAAGGAGGCGAACGTTTGTGTGCAACTGCTTGACTTTTTTGCGTCAATCTGCAATTTTCTCCATTACCCGAGGTCAGCTCCTCTCAAAAAAGGCTTCGTACATGCGATTCTGAAAAATCGAAAATTGGCCAGATCTTGCAATCGTGGTGTCATCTGAAAGGGAACATACTCCTCTTTCGATTGATGCACCTCTCATATCTTTATGTGCTTTACATTCGGAATTCACCGCAAAAGCAGGCGAACGTTTGTGTGCAACTGCTTGACTTTGTTGCGTAAATCTGCCATTTTCTCCATTACCCGAGGTCAGCTCCGCTTAAAAAAGGCTTCGTACATGCGATTCTAAAAAATTAAAAATTGGCCAGATCTTGCAATCGTGGTGTCATCTGAAAGGGAACACGCTGCTCTTTCGATTGATGCACCTCTCATATCTCTATGTGCTTTACTTTCGGAAATAACCGCAAAAGGAGGGAAAGGTTTGTGCGCAACTTCTTGACTTATTGCGTAAATATGCTATTTTCTCCATTACCCGAGGTTAGCTATGCTCAAGAAAGGCTTCGTACATGCGATTCTGAAAAATCGAAAATTGGCCAGATCTTGCAATCGTGGTGTCATCTGAAAGGGAACATGCTCCACTTTCGATTGATGCACCTGTCATATCTCTATGTGCTTTACATTTGGAATTAACCGCAAAAGCAGGCGAACGTTTGTGTGCAACTGCTTGACTCTTTTGCGTCAATCTGCCATTTTCTCCATTACCCGAGGTCAGCTATGCTCAAAAAAGGCTTCGTACATGCGATTCTGCAAAATCGAAAATTGGCCAGATCTTGCAATCGTGGTGTCATCTGAAAGGGAACATGCTCCACTTTCGATTGATGCACCCCTCATATCTCTATGTGCTTTACATTCGGAATTCTCCGCAAAAGGAGGGAAAGGTTTGTGCGCAACTGCTTGACTTATTGCGTAAATCTGCTATTTTCTCCATTACCCGAGGTCAGCTCCGCTTAAAAAAGGCTTCGTACATGCGATTCTGAAAAATCAAAAATTGGCCAGATCTTGGTATCGTGGTGTCATCTGAAAGGGAACACGCTCCACTTTCGATTGATGCACCCCTCATATCTCTATGTGCTTTACATTCGGAATTAACCGCAAAAGGAGGGAAAGGTTTGTGCGCAACTGCTTGACTTATTGCGTAAATCTGCCATTTTCTCCATTACCCGAGGTTAGCTATGCTCAAAAAAGGCTTCGTACATGCGATTCTGAAAAATCAAAAATTGGCCAGATCTTGCAATCGTGGTGTCATCTGAGAGGGAACATGCTCCACTTTCGATTAATGCACCCCTCATATCTCTATGTGCTTTACATTCGGAAATAACCGCAAAAGGAGGCGAACGTTTGTGTGCAACTGCTTGACTTTTTTGCGTCAATCTGCCATTTTCTCCATTACCCGAGGTCAGCTCCACTTAAAAAAGGCTTCGTACATGCGATTCTGAAAAATCAAAAATTGGCCAGATCTTGCAATCGTGGTGTCATCTGAAAGGGAACACGCTCCACTTTCGATTGATGCACCCCTCATATCTCTATGTGCTTTACTTTCCAAAATAACCGCAAAAGGAGGAAAAGGTTTGTGTGCAACTGCTTGACTTATTGCGTAAACCTGCCATTTTCTCCATTACCCGAGGTTAGCTATGCTCAAAAAAGGCTTCGTACATGCGATTCTGAAAAATCAAAAATTGGCCAGATCTTGCAATCGTGGTGTCATCTGAGAGGGAACATGCTCCACTTTCGATTCATGCACCCCTCATATCTCTATGTGCTTTACATTCGGAATTAACCACAAAAGCAGGCGAATGTTTGTGTGCAACTACTTGACTTTTTTGCGTCAATCTGCCATTTTCTCCATTACCGCTCCGCTTAAAGAAGGCTTCGTACATGCGATTCTGAAAAATCTAAAATTGGCCAGATCTTGCAATCGTGGTGTCATCTGAAAGGGAACATGCTCCACTTTCGATTGATGCACCTCTCATATCTCTATGTGCCTTACCAAATAACCGCAAAAGGAGGAAGAGGTTTGCGTGCAACTGCTTGACTTATTGCGTAAATCTGCCATTTTCTCAATTACCCGAGGTCAGCACCGCTCAAAAAGGGCTTCGTACATGCGATTCTGAAAAATCTAAAATTGGCCAGATCTTGTAATCGTGGTGTCATCTGAAAGGGAACATGCTCCACTTTCGATTGATGCACCCCTCATATCTCTATGTGCTTTACATTCGGAATTAACCGCAAAAGGAGGCGAACGTTTGTGTGCAACTGCTTGACTTTTTTTTCGTCAATCTGCCATTTTCTCCATTACCCAGAGGTCAGCTCCGCTCAAAGAAGGCTTCGTACATGCGATTCTGCAAAATCGAAAATTAGCAAGATCTTGCAATCGTGGTGTCATCTGAAAGGGAACATGCTCCACTTTCGATTGATGCACCCCTCATATCTCTATGTGGTTTACTTTCGGAATTAACCGCAAAAGGAGGGAAAGGTTTGTGCGCAACTTCTTGACTTATTGCGTAAATCTGCTATTTTCTCCATTACCCGAGGTTAGCTATGCTCAAAAAAGGCTTCGTACATGCGATTCTGAAAAATCAATAATTGGCCAGATCTTGCAATCGTGGTGTCATCTGAAAGGGAACATGCTGAACTTTCGATTAATGCACCCCTCATATCTCTATGTGCTTTACATTCGGAATTAACCGCAAAAGCAGGCGAATGTTTGTGTGCAACTACTTGACTTTTTTGCGTCAATCTGCCATTTTCTCCATTACCCGAGGTCAGCTCCGCTTAAAAAAGGCTTCGTACATGCGATTCTGAAAAATCAAAAATTGGCCAGATCTTGCAATCGTGGTGTCATCTGAAAGGGAACATGCTCCACTTTCAATTGATGCACCCCTCATATCTCTATGTGCTTTACATTCGGAATTAACCGCAAAAGGAGGAAAAGGTTTGTGCGCAACTGCTTGACTTATTGCGTCAATCTGCTATTTTCTCCATTACCCGAGGTTAGCTATGCTCAAAGAAGGCTTCGTACATGCGATTCTGAAAAATCGAAAATTGGCCAGATCTTGCAATCGTGGTGTCATCTGAAAGGGAACATGCTCCACTTTTGATTGATGCACCCCTCATATATCTATGTGCTTTATTTTCCAAAATAACCGCAAAAGGAGGCGAACGTTTGTGTGCAACTGCTTGACTTTTTTGCGTCAATCTGCCATTTTCTCCATTACCCGAGGTCAGCTCCGCTTAAAAAAGGCTTCGTACATGCGATTCTGAAAAATCAAAAATTGGCCAGATCTTGCAATCGTGGTGTCATCTGAAAGGGAACACTCTCCACTTTCGATTGATGCACCTCTCATATCTCTATGTGCTTTACTTTCCAAAATAACCGCAAAAGGAGGAAAAGGTTTGTGTGCAACTGCTTGACTTATTGCGTAAATCTGCCATTTTCTCCATTACCCGAGGTTAGCTATGCTCAAAAAAGGCTTCGTACATGCGATTCTGAAAAATCAAAAATTGGCCAGATCTTGCAATCGTGGTGTCATCTGGAAGGGAACATGCTCCTCTTTCGATTGATGCACCTCTCATATCTCTATGTGCTTTACTTTCGGAAATAACCGCAAAAGGAGGCGAACGTTTGTGTGCAACTGCTTGACTTTTTTGCGTCAATCTGCCATTTTCTCCATTACCCGAGGTCAGCTCCTCTCAAAGAAGGCTTCGTACATGCGATTCTGAAAAATCGAAAATTGGCCAGATCTTGCAATCGTGGTGTCATCTGAAAGGGAACATACTCCAGTTTCGATTCATGCACCCCTCATATCTCTATGTGCTTTACATTCGGAATTAACCACAAAAGCAGGCGAATGTTTGTGTGCAACTACTTGACTTTTTTGCGTCAATCTGCCATTTTCTCCATTACCCGAGGTCAGCTCCGCTTAAAAAAGGCTTCGTACATGCGATTCTGAAAAATCAAAAATTGGCCAGATCTTGCAATCGTGGTGTCATCTGAAGGGGAACACGCTCCACTTTCGATTGATGCACCCCTCATATCTCTATGTGCTTTACTTTCCAAAATAACCGCAAAAGGAGGAAAAGGTTTGTGTGCAACTGCTTGACTTATTGCGTAAATCTGCTATTTTCTCCATTACCCGAGGTTAGCTATGCTCAAAAAAGGCTTCGTACATGCGATTCTGAAAAATCAAAAATTGGCCAGATCTTGCAATCGTGGTGTCATCTGGAAGGGAACATGCTCCTCTTTCGATTGATGCACCTCTCATATCTCTATGTGCTTTACATTCGGAATTAACCGCAAAAGGAGGCGAACGTTTGTGTGCAACTGCTTGACGTTTTTGCGTCAATCTGCCATTTTCTCCATTACCCGAGGTCAGCTCCGCTCAAAAAAGGCTTCGTACATGCGATTCTGCAAAATCGAAAATTGGCCAGATCTTGCAATCGTGGTGTCATCTGAAAGGGAACATGCTCCACTTTCGATTGATGCACCCCTCATATCTCTATGTGCTTTACATTCGGAATTAACCGCAAAAGGAGGGAAAGGTTTGTGCGCAACTTCTTGACTTATTGCGTAAATCTGCTATTTTCTCCATTACCCGAGGTTAGCTATGCTCAAAAAAAAGCTTCGTACATGCGATTCTGAAAAATCAAAAATTGGCCAGATCTTGCAATCGTGGTGTCATCTGAAAGGGAACATGCTGAACTTTCGATTAATGCACCCCTCATATCTCTATGTGCTTTACATTCGGAATTAACCGCAAAAGCAGGCGAATGTTTGTGTGCAACTACTTGACTTTTTTGCGTCAATCTGCCATTTTCTCCATTACCCGAGGTCAGCTCCGCTTAAAAAAGGCTTCGTACATGCGATTCTGAAAAATCAAAAATTGGCCAGATCTTGCAATCGTGGTGTCATCTGAAAGGGAACACGCTCCACTTTCGATTGATGCACCCCTCATATCTCTATGTGCTTTACATTCGGAATTAACCGCAAAAGGAGGGAAAGGTTTGTGCGCAACTGCTTGACTTATTGCGTAAATCTGCTATTTTCTCCATTACCCGAGGTTAGCTATGCTCAAAAAAGGCTTCGTACATGCGATTCTGAAAAATCAAAAATTGGCCAGATCTTGCAATCGTGGTGTCATCTGAGAGGGAACATGCTCCTCTTTCGATTAATGCACCCCTCATATCTCTATGTGCTTTACATTCGGAAATAACCGCAAAAGGAGGCAAACGTTTGTGTGCAACTGCTTGACTTTTTTGCGTCAATCTGCCATTTTCTCCATTACCCGAGGTCAGCTCCGCTTAAAAAAGGCTTCGTACATGCGATTCTGAAAAATCGAAAATTGGCCAGATCTTGCAATCGTGGTGTCATCTGAAAGGGAACACGCTCCACTTTCGATTGATGCACCTCTCATATCTCTATGTGCTTTACTTTCCAAAATAACCGCAAAAGGAGGAAAAGGTTTGTGTGCAACTGCTTGACTTATTGCGTAAATCTGCCATTTTCTCCATTACCCGAGGTTAGCTATGCTCAAAAAAGGCTTCGTACATGCGATTCTGAAAAATCAAAAATTGGCCAGATCTTGCAATCGTGGTGTCATCTGGAAGGGAACATGCTCCTCTTTCGATTGATGCACCTCTCATATCTCTATGTGCTTTACTTTCGGAAATAACCGCAAAAGGAGGCGAACGTTTGTGTGCAACTGCTTGACTTTTTTGCGTCAATCTGCTATTTTCTCCATTACCCGAGGTCAGCTCCTCTCAAAGAAGGCTTCGTACATGCGATTCTGAAAAATCGAAAATTGGCCAGATCTTGCAATCGTGGTGTCATCAGAAAGGGAACATACTCCACTTTCGATTCATGCACCCCTCATATCTCTATGTGCTTTACATTGGAATTAACCACAAAAGCAGGCGAATGTTTGTGTGCAACTACTTGACTTTTTTGCGTCAATCTGCCATTTTCTCCATTACCCGAGGTCAGCTCCGCTTAAAAAAGGCTTCGTACATGCGATTCTGAAAAATCGAAAATTGGCCAGATCTTGCAATCGTGGTGTCATCTGAAAGGGAACACGCTCCACTTTCGATTGATGCACCCCTCATATCTCAATGTGCTTTACTTTCCAAAATAACCGCAAAAGGAGGAAAAGGTTTGTGTGCAACTGCTTGACTTTTTTGCGTCAATCTGCCATTTTCTCCATTACCCGAGGTTAGCTCCGCTCAAAAAAGGCTTCGTACATGCGATTCTGCAAAATCAAAAATTGGCCAGATCTTGCAATCGTGGTGTCATCTGAAAGGGAACATACTCCTCTTTCGATTGATGCACCTCTCATATCTTTATGTGCTTTACATTCGGAATTCACCGCAAAAGCAGGCGAACGTTTGTGTGCAACTGCTTGACTTTGTTGCGTAAATCTGCCATTTTCTCCATTACCCGAGGTCAGCTCCGCTTAAAAAAGGCTTCGTACATGCGATTCTAAAAAATTAAAAATTGGCCAGATCTTGCAATCTTGGTGTCATCTGAAAGGGAACACGCTGCTCTTTCGATTGATGCACCTCTCATATCTCTATGTGCTTTACTTTCGGAAATAACCGCAAAAGGAGGGAAAGGTTTGTGCGCAACTTCTTGACTTATTGCGTAAATATGCTATTTTCTCCATTACCCGAGGTTAGCTATGCTCAAGAAAGGCTTCGTACATGCGATTCTGAAAAATCGAAAATTGGCCAGATCTTGCAATCGTGGTGTCATCTGAAAGGGAACATGCTCCACTTTCGATTGATGCACCTGTCATATCTCTATGTGCTTTACATTTGGAATTAACCGCAAAAGCAGGCGAACGTTTGTGTGCAACTGCTTGACTCTTTTGCGTCAATCTGCCATTTTCTCCATTACCCGAGGTCAGCTATGCTCAAAAAAGGCTTCGTACATGCGATTCTGCAAAATCGAAAATTGGCCAGATCTTGCAATCGTGGTGTCATCTGAAAGGGAACATGCTCCACTTTCGATTGATGCACCCCTCATATCTCTATGTGCTTTACATTCGGAATTCACCGCAAAAGGAGGGAAAGGTTTGTGCGCAACTGCTTGACTTATTGCGTAAATCTGCTATTTTCTCCATTACCCGAGGTCAGCTCCGCTTAAAAAAGGCTTCGTACATGCGATTCTGAAAAATCAAAAATTGGCCAGATCTTGGTATCGTGGTGTCATCTGAAAGGGAACACGCTCCACTTTCGATTGATGCACCCCTCATATCTCTATGTGCTTTACATTCGGAATTAACCGCAAAAGGAGGGAAAGGTTTGTGCGCAACTGCTTGACTTATTGCGTAAATCTGCTATTTTCTCCATTACCCGAGGTTAGCTATGCTCAAAAAAGGCTTCGTACATGCGATTCTGAAAAATCAAAAATTGGCCAGATCTTGCAATCGTGGTGTCATCTGAGAGGGAACATGCTCCACTTTCGATTAATGCACCCCTCATATCTCTATGTGCTTTACATTCGGAAATAACCGCAAAAGGAGGCGAACGTTTGTGTGCAACTGCTTGACTTTTTTGCGTCAATCTGCCATTTTCTCCATTACCCGAGGTCAGCTCCGCTTAAAAAAGGCTTCGTACATGCGATTCTAAAAAATTAAAAATTGGCCAGATCTTGCAATCTTGGTGTCATCTGAAAGGGAACACGCTGCTCTTTCGATTGATGCACCTCTCATATCTCTATGTGCTTTACTTTCGGAAATAACCGCAAAAGGAGGGAAAGGTTTGTGCGCAACTTCTTGACTTATTGCGTAAATATGCTATTTTCTCCATTACCCGAGGTTAGCTATGCTCAAGAAAGGCTTCGTACATGCGATTCTGAAAAATCGAAAATTGGCCAGATCTTGCAATCGTGGTGTCATCTGAAAGGGAACATGCTCCACTTTCGATTGATGCACCTGTCATATCTCTATGTGCTTTACATTTGGAATTAACCGCAAAAGCAGGCGAACGTTTGTGTGCAACTGCTTGACTCTTTTGCGTCAATCTGCCATTTTCTCCATTACCCGAGGTCAGCTATGCTCAAAAAAGGCTTCGTACATGCGATTCTGCAAAATCGAAAATTGGCCAGATCTTGCAATCGTGGTGTCATCTGAAAGGGAACATGCTCCACTTTCGATTGATGCACCCCTCATATCTCTATGTGCTTTACATTCGGAATTCACCGCAAAAGGAGGGAAAGGTTTGTGCGCAACTGCTTGACTTATTGCGTAAATCTGCTATTTTCTCCATTACCCGAGGTCAGCTCCGCTTAAAAAAGGCTTCGTACATGCGATTCTGAAAAATCAAAAATTGGCCAGATCTTGGTATCGTGGTGTCATCTGAAAGGGAACACGCTCCACTTTCGATTGATGCACCTCTCATATCTCTATGTGCTTTACATTCGGAATTAACCGCAAAAGGAGGGAAAGGTTTGTGCGCAACTGCTTGACTTATTGCGTAAATCTGCTATTTTCTCCATTACCCGAGGTTAGCTATGCTCAAAAAAGGCTTCGTACATGCGATTCTGAAAAATCAAAAATTGGCCAGATCTTGCAATCGTGGTGTCATCTGAGAGGGAACATGCTCCACTTTCGATTAATGCACCCCTCATATCTCTATGTGCTTTACATTCGGAAATAACCGCAAAAGGAGGCGAACGTTTGTGTGCAACTGCTTGACTTTTTTGCGTCAATCTGCCATTTTCTCCATTACCCGAGGTCAGCTCCGCTTAAAAAAGGCTTCGTACATGCGATTCTGAAAAATCAAAAATTGGCCAGATCTTGCAATCGTGGTGTCATCTGAAAGGGAACACGCTCCACTTTCGATTGATGCACCCCTCATATCTCTATGTGCTTTACTTTCCAAAATAACCGCAAAAGGAGGAAAAGGTTTGTGTGCAACTGCTTGACTTATTGCGTAAACCTGCCATTTTCTCCATTACCCGAGGTTAGCTATGCTCAAAAAAGGCTTCGTACATGCGATTCTGAAAAATCAAAAATTGGCCAGATCTTGCAATCGTGGTGTCATCTGAGAGGGAACATGCTCCACTTTCGATTAATGCACCCCTCATATCTCTATGTGCTTTACATTCGGAATTAACCACAAAAGCAGGCGAATGTTTGTGTGCAACTACTTGACTTTTTTGCGTCAATCTGCCATTTTCTCCATTACCCGAGGTCAGCTCCGCTTAAAAAAGGTTTCGTACATGCGATTCTGAAAAATCAAAAATTGGCCAGATCTTGCAATCGTGGTGTCATCTGAAAGGGAACACGCTCCACTTTCGATTGATGCACCCCTCATATCTCTATGTGCTTTACTTTCCAAAATAACCGCAAAAGGAGGAAAAGGTTTGTGTGCAACTGCTTGACTTATTGCGTAAATCTGCTATTTTCTCCATTACCCGAGGTTAGCTATGCTCAAAAAAGGCTTCGTACATGCGATTCTGAAAAATCAAAAATTGGCCAGATCTTGCAATCGTGGTGTCATCTGGAAGGGAACATGCTCCTCTTTCGATTGATGCACCTCTCATATCTCTATGTGCTTTACATTCGGAATTAACCGCAAAAGGAGGCGAACGTTTGTGTGCAACTGCTTGACTTTTTTGCGTCAATCTGCCATTTTCTCCATTACCCGAGGTCAGCTCCGCTCAAAGAAGGCTTCGTACATGCGATTCTGCAAAATCGAAAATTAGCCAGATCTTGCAATCGTGGTGTCATCTGAAAGGGAACATGCTCCACTTTCGATTGATGCACCCCTCATATCTCTATGTGGTTTACTTTCGGAATTAACCGCAAAAGGAGGGAAAGGTTTGTGCGCAACTTCTTGACTTATTGCGTAAATCTGCTATTTTCTCCATTACCCGAGGTTAGCTATGCTCAAAAAAGGCTTCGTACATGCGATTCTGAAAAATCAATAATTGGCCAGATCTTGCAATCGTGGTGTCATCTGAAAGGGAACATGCTGAACTTTCGATTGATGCACCTGTCATATCTCTATGTGCTTTACATTCGGAATTAACCGCAAAAGCAGGCGAATGTTTGTGTGCAACTACTTGACTTTTTTGCGTCAATCTGCCATTTTCTCCATTACCCGAGGTCAGCTCCGCTTAAAAAAGGCTTCGTACATGCGATTCTGAAAAATCAAAAATTGGCCAGATCTTGCAATCGTGGTGTCATCTGAAAGGGAACACGCTCCACTTTCGATTGATGCACCCCTCATATCTCTATGTGCTTTACATTCGGAATTAACCGCAAAAGGAGGGAAAGGTTTGTGCGCAACTGCTTGACTTATTGCGTCAATCTGCTATTTTCTCCATTACCCGAGGTTAGCTATGCTCAAAAAAGGCTTCGTACATGCGATTCTGAAAAATCAAAAATTGGCCAGATCTTGCAATCGTGGTGTCATCTGAGAGGGAACATGCTCCTCTTTCGATTAATGCACCCCTCATATCTCTATGTGCTTTACATTCGGAAATAACCGCAAAAGGAGGCGAACGTTTGTGTGCAACTGCTTGACTTTTTTGCGTCAATCTGCCATTTTCTCCATTACCCGAGGTCAGCTCCGCTTAAAAAAGGCTTCGTACATGCGATTCTGAAAAATCGAAAATTTTCCAGATCTTGCAATCGTGGTGTCATCTGAAAGGGAACACGCTCCACTTTCGATTGATGCACCTCTCATATCTCTATGTGCTTTACTTTCCAAAATAACCGCAAAAGGAGGAAAAGGTTTGTGTGCAACTGCTTGACTTATTGCGTAAATCTGCCATTTTCTCCATTACCCGAGGTTAGCTATGCTCAAAAAAGGCTTCGTACATGCGATTCTGAAAAATCAAAAATTGGCCAGATCTTGCAATCGTGGTGTCATCTGGAAGGGAACATGCTCCTCTTTCGATTGATGTACCTCTCATATCTCTATGTGCTTTACTTTCGGAAATAACCGCAAAAGGAGGCGAACGTTTGTGTGCAACTGCTTGACTTTTTTGCGTCAATCTGCTATTTTCTCCATTACCCGAGGTCAGCTCCTCTCAAAGAAGGCTTCGTACATGCGATTCTGAAAAATCGAAAATTGGCCAGATCTTGCAATCGTGGTGTCATCTGAAAGGGAACATACTCCACTTTCGATTCATGCACCCCTCATATCTCTATGTGCTTTACATTCGGAATTAACCACAAAAGCAGGCGAATGTTTGTGTGCAACTACTTGACTTTTTTGCGTCAATCTGCCATTTTCTCCATTACCCGAGGTCAGCTCCGCTTAAAAAAGGCTTCGTACATGCGATTCTGAAAAATCAAAAATTGGCCAGATCTTGCAATCGTGGTGTCATCTGAAAGGGAACACGCTCCACTTTCGATTGATGCACCCCTCATATCTCTATGTGCTTTACTTTCCAAAATAACCGCAAAAGGAGGAAAAGGTTTGTGTGCAACTGCTTGACTTATTGCGTAAATCTGCTATTTTCTCCATTACCCGAGGTTAGCTATGCTCAAAAAAGGCTTCGTACATGCGATTCTGAAAAATCAAAAATTGGCCAGATCTTGCAATCGTGGTGTCATCTGGAAGGGAACATGCTCCTCTTTCGATTGATGCACCTCTCATATCTCTATGTGCTTTACATTCGGAATTAACCGCAAAAGGAGGCGAACGTTTGTGTGCAACTGCTTGACGTTTTTGCGTCAATCTGCCATTTTCTCCATTACCCGAGGTCAGCTCCGCTCAAAAAAGGCTTCGTACATGCGATTCTGCAAAATCGAAAATTGGCCAGATCTTGCAATCGTGGTGTCATCTGAAAGGGAACATGCTCCACTTTCGATTGATGCACCCCTCATATCTCTATGTGCTTTACATTCGGAATTAACCGCAAAAGGAGGGAAAGGTTTGTGCGCAACTTCTTGACTTATTGCGTAAATCTGCTATTTTCTCCATTACCCGAGGTTAGCTATGCTCAAAAAAAGCTTCGTACATGCGATTCTGAAAAATCAAAAATTGGCCAGATCTTGCAATCGTGGTGTCATCTGAAAGGGAACATGCTGAACTTTCGATTAATGCACCCCTCATATCTCTATGTGCTTTACATTCGGAATTAACCGCAAAAGCAGGCGAATGTTTGTGTGCAACTACTTGACTTTTTTGCGTCAATCTGCCATTTTCTCCATTACCCGAGGTCAGCTCCGCTTAAAAAAGGCTTCGTACATGCGATTCTGAAAAATCAAAAATTGGCCAGATCTTGCAATCGTGGTGTCATCTGAAAGGGAACACGCTCCACTTTCGATTGATGCACCCCTCATATCTCTATGTGCTTTACATTCGGAATTAACCGTAAAAGGAGGGAAAGGTTTGTGCGCAACTGCTTGACTTATTGCGTAAATCTGCTATTTTCTCCATTACCCGAGGTTAGCTATGCTCAAAAAAGGCTTCGTACATGCGATTCTGAAAAATCAAAAATTGGCCAGATCTTGCAATCGTGGTGTCATCTGAGAGGGAACATGCTCCTCTTTCGATTAATGCACCCCTCATATCTCTATGTGCTTTACATTCGGAAATAACCGCAAAAGGAGGCAAACGTTTGTGTGCAACTGCTTGACTTTTTTGCGTCAATCTGCCATTTTCTCCATTACCCGAGGTCAGCTCCGCTTAAAAAAGGCTTCGTACATGCGATTCTGAAAAATCAAAAATTGGCCAGATCTTGCAATCGTGGTGTCATCTGAAAGGGAACACGCTCCACTTTCGATTGATGCACCCCTCATATCTCTATGTGCTTTACTTTCCAAAATAACCGCAAAAGGAGGAAAAGGTTTGTGTGCAACTGCTTGACTTATTGCGTAAATCTGCTATTTTCTCCATTACCCGAGGTTAGCTATGCTCAAAAAAGGCTTCGTACATGCGATTCTGAAAAATCAAAAATTGGCCAGATCTTGCAATCGTGGTGTCATCTGGAAGGGAACATGCTCCTCTTTCGATTGATGCACCTCTCATATCTCTATGTGCTTTACATTCGGAATTAACCGCAAAAGGAGGCGAACGTTTGTGTGCAACTGCTTGACTTTTTTGCGTCAATCTGCCATTTTCTCCATTACCCGAGGTCAGCTCCGCTCAAAAAAGGCTTCGTACATGCGATTCTGCAAAATCGAAAATTGGCCAGATCTTGCAATCGTGGTGTCATCTGAAAGGGAACATGCTCCACTTTCGATTGATGCACCCCTCATATCTCTATGTGCTTTACATTCGGAATTAACCGCAAAAGGAGGGAAAGGTTTGTGCGCAACTTCTTGACTTATTGCGTAAATCTGCTATTTTCTCCATTACCCGAGGTTAGCTATGCTCAAAAAAAGCTTCGTACATGCGATTCTGAAAAATCAAAAATTGGCCAGATCTTGCAATCGTGGTGTCATCTGAAAGGGAACATGCTGAACTTTCGATTAATGCACCCCTCATATCTCTATGTGCTTTACATTCGGAATTAACCGCAAAAGCAGGCGAATGTTTGTGTGCAACTACTTGACTTTTTTGCGTCAATCTGCCATTTTCTCCATTACCCGAGGTCAGCTCCGCTTAAAAAAGGCTTCGTACATGCGATTCTGAAAAATCAAAAATTGGCCAGATCTTGCAATCGTGGTGTCATCTGAAAGGGAACACGCTCCACTTTCGATTGATGCACCCCTCATATCTCTATGTGCTTTACATTCGGAATTAACCGCAAAAGGAGGGAAAGGTTTGTGCGCAACTGCTTGACTTATTGCGTAAATCTGCTATTTTCTCCATTACCCGAGGTTAGCTATGCTCAAAAAAGGCTTCGTACATGCGATTCTGAAAAATCAAAAATTGGCCAGATCTTGCAATCGTGGTGTCATCTGAGAGGGAACATGCTCCTCTTTCGATTAATGCACCCCTCATATCTCTATGTGCTTTACATTCGGAAATAACCGCAAAAGGAGGCAAACGTTTGTGTGCAACTGCTTGACTTTTTTGCGTCAATCTGCCATTTTCTCCATTACCCGAGGTCAGCTCCGCTTAAAAAAGGCTTCGTACATGCGATTCTGAAAAATCAAAAATTGGCCAGATCTTGCAATCGTGGTGTCATCTGGAAGGGAACATGCTCCTCTTTCGATTGATGCACCTCTCATATCTCTATGTGCTTTACTTTCGGAAATAACCGCAAAAGGAGGCGAACGTTTGTGTGCAACTGCTTGACTTTTTTGCGTCAATCTGCCATTTTCTCCATTACCCGAGGTCAGCTCCTCTCAAAGAAGGCTTCGTACATGCGATTCTGAAAAATCGAAAATTGGCCAGATCTTGCAATCGTGGTGTCATCTGAAAGGGAACATACTCCTCTTTCGATTGATGCACCTCTCATATCTTTATGTGCTTTACATTCGGAATTCACCGCAAAAGCAGGCGAACGTTTGTGTGCAACTGCTTGACTTTGTTGCGTAAATCTGCCATTTTCTCCATTACCCGAGGTCAGCTCCGCTCAAAAAAGGCTTCGTACATGCGATTCTAAAAAATTAAAAATTGGCCAGATCTTGCAATCGTGGTGTCATCTGAAAGGGAACACGCTGCTCTTTCGATTGATGCACCTCTCATATCTCTATGTGCTTTACTTTCGGAAATAACCGCAAAAGGAGGGAAAGGTTTGTGCGCACCTCTTGACTTATTGCGTAAATCTGCTATTTTCCCATTACCCGAGGTTAGCTATGCTCAAGAAAGGCTTCGTACATGCGATTCTGAAAAATCGAAAATTGGCCAGATCTTGCAATCGTGGTGTCATCTGAAAGGGAACATGCTCCACTTTCGATTGATGCACCTGTCATATCTCTATGTGCTTTACATTTGGAATTAACCGCAAAAGCAGGCGAACGTTTGTGTGCAACTGCTTGACTTTTTTGCGTCAATCTGCCATTTTCTCCATTACCCGAGGTCAGCTATGCTCAAAAAAGGCTTCGTACATGCGATTCTGCAAAATCGAAAATTGGCCACATCTTCCAATCGTGGTGTCATCTGAAAAGGAACATGCTCCACTTTCGATTGATGCACCCCTCATATCTCTATGTGCTTTACATTCGGAATTCACCGCAAAAGGAGGGAAAGGTTTGTGCGCAACTGCTTGACTTATTGCGTAAATCTGCTATTTTCTCCATTACCCGAGGTTAGCTATGCTCAAAAAAGGCTTCGTACATGCGATTCTGAAAAATCAAAAATTGGCCAGATCTTGCAATCGTGGTGTCATCTGAAAGGGAACATGCTGAACTTTCGATTAATGCACCCCTCATATCTCTATGTGCTTTACATTCGGAATTCACCGCAAAAGCAGGCGAATGTTTGTGTGCAACTACTTGACTTTTTTGCGTCAATCTGCCATTTTCTCCATTACCCGAGGTCAGCTCCGCTTAAAAAAGGCTTCGTACATGCGATTCTGAAAAATCGAAAATTGGCCAGATCTTGCAATCGTGGTGTCATCTGAAAGGGAACATACTCCTCTTTCGATTGATGCACCTCTCATATCTTTATGTGCTTTACATTCGGAATTCACCGCAAAAGCAGGCGAACGTTTGTGTGCAACTGCTTGACTTTGTTGCGTAAATCTGCCATTTTCTCCATTACCCGAGGTCAGCTCCGCTCAAAAAAGGCTTCGTACATGCGATTCTAAAAAATTAAAAATTGGCCAGATCTTGCAATCGTGGTGTCATCTGAAAGGGAACACGCTGCTCTTTCGATTGATGCACCTCTCATATCTCTATGTGCTTTACTTTCGGAAATAACCGCAAAAGGAGGGAAAGGTTTGTGCGCAACTTCTTGACTTATTGCGTAAATCTGCTATTTTCTCCATTACCCGAGGTTAGCTATGCTCAAGAAAGGCTTCGTACATGCGATTCTGAAAAATCGAAAATTGGCCAGATCTTGCAATCGTGGTGTCATCTGAAAGGGAACATGCTCCACTTTCGATTGATGCACCTGTCATATCTCTATGTGCTTTACATTTGGAATTAACCGCAAAAGCAGGCGAACGTTTGTGTGCAACTGCTTGACTTTTTTGCGTCAATCTGCCATTTTCTCCATTACCCGAGGTCAGCTATGCTCAAAAAAGGCTTCGTACATGCGATTCTGCAAAATCGAAAATTGGCCACATCTTCCAATCGTGGTGTCATCTGAGAGGGAACATGCTCCACTTTCGATTAATGCACCCCTCATATCTCTATGTGCTTTACATTCGGAAATAACCGCAAAAGGAGGCGAACGTTTGTGTGCAACTGCTTGACTTTTTTGCGTCAATCTGCCATTTTCTCCATTACCCGAGGTCAGCTCCGCTTAAAGAAGGCTTCGTACATGCGATTCTGAAAAATCAAAAATTGGCCAGATCTTGCAATCGTGGTGTCATCTGAAAGGGAACACGCTCCACTTTCGATTGATGCACCCCTCCTATCTCTATGTGCTTTACTTTCCAAAATAACCGCAAAAGGAGGGAAAGGTTTGTGCGCAACTGCTTGACTTATTGCGTAAATCTGCCATTTTCTCCATTACCCGAGGTTAGCTATGCTCAAAAAAGGCTTCGTACATGCGATTCTGAAAAATCAAAAATTGGCCAGATCTTGCAATCGTGGTGTCATCTGAAAGGGAACATACTCCTCTTTCGATTGATGCACCTCTCATATCTTTATGTGCTTTACATTCGGAATTAACCGCAAAAGGAGGGAAAGGTTTGTGCGCAACTGCTTGACTTATTGCGTCAATCTGCTATTTTCTCCATTACCCGAGGTTAGCTATGCTCAAAAAAGGCTTCGTACATGCGATTCTGAAAAATCAAAAATTGGCCAGATCTTGCAATCGTGGTGTCATCTGAGAGGGAACATGCTCCTCTTTCGATTAATGCACCCCTCATATCTCTATGTGCTTTACATTCGGAAATAACCGCAAAAGGAGGCGAACGTTTGTGTGCAACTGCTTGACTTTTTTGCGTCAATCTGCCATTTTCTCCATTACCCGAGGTCAGCTCCGCTTAAAAAAGGCTTCGTACATGCGATTCTGAAAAATCGAAAATTTTCCAGATCTTGCAATCGTGGTGTCATCTGAAAGGGAACACGCTCCACTTTCGATTGATGCACCTCTCATATCTCTATGTGCTTTACTTTCCAAAATAACCGCAAAAGGAGGAAAAGGTTTGTGTGCAACTGCTTGACTTATTGCGTAAATCTGCCATTTTCTCCATTACCCGAGGTTAGCTATGCTCAAAAAAGGCTTCGTACATGCGATTCTGAAAAATCAAAAATTGGCCAGATCTTGCAATCGTGGTGTCATCTGGAAGGGAACATGCTCCTCTTTCGATTGATGCACCTCTCATATCTCTATGTGCTTTACTTTCGGAAATAACCGCAAAAGGAGGCGAACGTTTGTGTGCAACTGCTTGACTTTTTTGCGTCAATCTGCCATTTTCTCCATTACCCGAGGTCAGCTCCGCTCAAAGAAGGCTTCGTACATGCGATTCTGAAAAATCAAAAATTGGCCAGATCTTGCAATCGTGGTGTCATCTGGAAGGGAACATGCTCCTCTTTCGATTGATGCACCCCTTATATCTCTATGTGCTTTACATTCGGAATTAACCACAAAAGCAGGCGAATGTTTGTGTGCAACTACTTGACTTTTTTGCGTCAATCTGCCATTTTCTCCATTACCCGAGGTCAGCTCCGCTTAAAAAAGGCTTCGTACATGCGATTCTGAAAAATCAAAAATTGGCCAGATCTTGCAATCGTGGTGTCATCTGAAAGGGAACACGCTCCACTTTCGATTGATGCACCCCTCATATCTCTATGTGCTTTACTTTCCAAAATAACCGCAAAAGGAGGAAAAGGTTTGTGTGCAACTGCTTGACTTATTGCGTAAATCTGCTATTTTCTCCATTACCCGAGGTTAGCTATGCTCAAAAAAGGCTTCGTACATGCGATTCTGAAAAATCAAAAATTGGCCAGATCTTGCAATCGTGGTGTCATCTGGAAGGGAACATGCTCCTCTTTCGATTGATGCACCTCTCATATCTCTATGTGCTTTACATTCGGAATTAACCGCAAAAGGAGGCGAACGTTTGTGTGCAACTGCTTGACGTTTTTGCGTCAATCTGCCATTTTCTCCATTACCCGAGGTCAGCTCCGCTCAAAAAAGGCTTCGTACATGCGATTCTGCAAAATCGAAAATTGGCCAGATCTTGCAATCGTGGTGTCATCTGAAAGGGAACATGCTCCACTTTCGATTGATGCACCCCTCATATCTCTATGTGCTTTACATTCGGAATTAACCGCAAAAGGAGGGAAAGGTTTGTGCGCAACTTCTTGACTTATTGCGTAAATCTGCTATTTTCTCCATTACCCGAGGTTAGCTATGCTCAAAAAAAGCTTCGTACATGCGATTCTGAAAAATCAAAAATTGGCCAGATCTTGCAATCGTGGTGTCATCTGAAAGGGAACATGCTGAACTTTCGATTAATGCACCCCTCATATCTCTATGTGCTTTACATTCGGAATTAACCGCAAAAGCAGGCGAATGTTTGTGTGCAACTACTTGACTTTTTTGCGTCAATCTGCCATTTTCTCCATTACCCGAGGTCAGCTCCGCTTAAAAAAGGCTTCGTACATGCGATTCTGAAAAATCAAAAATTGGCCAGATCTTGCAATCGTGGTGTCATCTGAAAGGGAACACGCTCCACTTTCGATTGATGCACCCCTCATATCTCTATGTGCTTTACATTCGGAATTAACCGTAAAAGGAGGGAAAGGTTTGTGCGCAACTGCTTGACTTATTGCGTAAATCTGCTATTTTCTCCATTACCCGAGGTTAGCTATGCTCAAAAAAGGCTTCGTACATGCGATTCTGAAAAATCAAAAATTGGCCAGATCTTGCAATCGTGGTGTCATCTGAGAGGGAACATGCTCCTCTTTCGATTAATGCACCCCTCATATCTCTATGTGCTTTACATTCGGAAATAACCGCAAAAGGAGGCAAACGTTTGTGTGCAACTGCTTGACTTTTTTGCGTCAATCTGCCATTTTCTCCATTACCCGAGGTCAGCTCCGCTTAAAAAAGGCTTCGTACATGCGATTCTGAAAAATCAAAAATTGGCCAGATCTTGCAATCGTGGTGTCATCTGAAAGGGAACACGCTCCACTTTCGATTGATGCACCCCTCATATCTCTATGTGCTTTACTTTCCAAAATAACCGCAAAAGGAGGAAAAGGTTTGTGTGCAACTGCTTGACTTATTGCGTAAATCTGCTATTTTCTCCATTACCCGAGGTTAGCTATGCTCAAAAAAGGCTTCGTACATGCGATTCTGAAAAATCAAAAATTGGCCAGATCTTGCAATCGTGGTTCATCTGGAAGGGAACATGCTCCTCTTTCGATTGATGCACCTCTCATATCTCTATGTGCTTTACATTCGGAATTAACCGCAAAAGGAGGCGAACGTTTGTGTGCAACTGCTTGACTTTTTTGCGTCAATCTGCCATTTTCTCCATTACCCGAGGTCAGCTCCGCTCAAAGAAGGCTTCGTACATGCGATTCTGCAAAATCGAAAATTGGCCAGATCTTGCAATCGTGGTGTCATCTGAAAGGGAACATGCTCCACTTTTGATTGATGCACCCGTCATATCTCTATGTGCTTTACATTCGGAATTAACCGCAAAAGGAGGAAAAGGTTTGTGCGCAACTGCTTGACTTATTGCGTCAATCTGCTATTTTCTCCATTACCCGAGGTTAGCTATGCTCAAAGAAGGCTTCGTACATGCGATTCTGAAAAATCGAAAATTGGCCAGATCTTGCAATCGTGGTGTCATCTGAAAGGGAACATGCTCCACTTTCGATTAATGCACCCCTCATATCTCTATGTGCTTTACATTCGGAATTAACCACAAAAGCAGGCGAATGTTTGTGTGCAACTACTTGACTTTTTTGCGTCAATCTGCCATTTTCTCCATTACCCGAGGTCAGCTCCGCTTAAAAAAGGCTTCGTACATGCGATTCTTAAAAATTCAAAAATTGGCCAGAGCTTGGAATCGTGGTGTCATCTCAAAAGGGAACACGCTCCACTTTCGATTGATGCACCCCTCATATCTCTATGTGCTTTACATTCGGAATTAACAGCAAAAGGAGGAAAAGGTTTGTGCGCAACTGCTTGACTTATTGCGTAAATCTGCCATTTTCTCCATTACCCGAGGTTAGCTATGCTCAAAAAAGGCTTCGTACATGCGATTCTGAAAAATCGAAAATTGGCCAGATCTTGCAATCGTGGTGTCATCTGGAAGGGAACATGCTCCTCTTTCGATTGATGCACCCCTCATATCTCTATGTGCTTTACATTCGGAAATAACCACAAAAGGAGGCGAACGTTTGTGTGCAACTGCTTGACTTTTTTGCGTCAATCTGCCATTTTCTCCATTACCCGAGGTCAGCTCCGCTTAAAAAGGCTTCGTACATGCGATTCTGAGAAATCAAAAATTGGCCAGATCTTGCCAATCGTGGTTGTCATCTGGAAGGGAACATGCTCCTCTTTCGATTGATGCACCTCTCATATCTCTATGTGCTTTACTTTCGGAAATAACCGCAAAAGGAGGCGAACGTTTGTGTGCAACTGCTTGACTTTTTTGCGTCAATCTGCCATTTTCTCCATTACCCGAGGTCAGCTCCTCTCAAAGAAGGCTTCGTACATGCGATTCTGAAAAATCGAAAATTGGCCAGATCTTGCAATCGTGGTGTCATCTGAAAGGGAACATACTCCTCTTTCGATTGATGCACCTCTCATATCTTTATGTGCTTTACATTCGGAATTCACCGCAAAAAGCAGGCGAACGTTTGTGTGCAACTGCTTGACTTTGTTGCGTAAATCTGCCATTTTCCTCCATTACCCGAGGTCAGCTCCGCTCAAAAAAGGCTTCGTACATGCGATTCTAAAAAAATTAAAAATTGGCCAGATCTTGCAATCGTGGTGTCATCTGAAAGGGAACACGCTGCCTCTTTCGATTGATGCACCTCTCATATCTCTATGTGCTTTACTTTCGGAAATAACCGCAAAAGGAGGGAAAGGTTTGTGCGCACCTCTTGACTTATTGCGTAAATCTGCTATTTTCCCATTACCCGAGGTTAGCTGATGCTCAAGAAAGGCTTCGTACATGCGATTCTGAAAAATCGAAAATTGGCCAGATCTTGCAATCGTGGTGTCATCTGAAAGGGAACATGCTCCACTTTCGATTGATGCACCTGTCATATCTCTATGTGCTTTACATTTGGATATAACCGCAAAAGCAGGCGAACGTTTGTGTGCAACTGCTTGACTTTTTTGCATCAATCTGCCATTTTCTCCATTACCCGAGGTCAGCTATGCTCAAAAAAGGCTTCGTACATGCGATTCTGCAAAATCGAAAATTGGCCACATCTTCCAATCGTGGTGTCATCTGAAAAGGAACATGCTCCACTTTCGATTGATGCACCCCTCATATCTCTATGTGCTTTACATTCGGAATTCACCGCAAAAGGAGGGAAAGGTTTGTGCGCAACTGCTTGACTTATTGCGTAAATCTGCTATTTTCTCCATTACCCGAGGTTAGCTATGCTCAAAAAAGGCTTCGTACATGCGATTCTGAAAAATCAAAAATTGGCCAGATCTTGCATCGTGGTGTCATCTGAAGGGAACATGCTGAACTTTCGATTAATGCACCCCTCTTATCTCTATGTGCTTTCCATTCGGAATTCACCACAAAAACAGGCGAATGTTTGTGTGCAACTACTTGACTTTTTTGCGTCAATCTGCCATTTTCTCCATTACCCGAGGTCAGCTCCGCTTAAAAAAGGCTTCGTACATGCGATTCTGAAAAATCGAAAATTGGCCAGATCTTGCAATCGTGGTGTCATCTGAAAGGGAACATGCTCCTCTTTCGATTGATGCAGCTCTCATATCTTTATTGTGCTTTACATTCGGAATTCACCGCAAAAGCAGGCGAACGTTTGTGTGCAACTGCTTGACTTTGTTGCGTAATCTGCCATTTTCTCCATTACCCGAGGTCAGCTCCGCTCAAAAAAGGCTTCGTACATGCGATTCTAAAAAATTAAAAATTGGCCAGATCTTGCAATCGTGGTGTCATCTGAAAGGGAACACGCTTCTCTTTCGATTGATGCACCTCTCATATCTCTATGTGCTTTACTTTCCAAAATAACCGCAAAAGGAGGAAAAGGTTTGTGTGCAACTGCTTGACTTATTGCGTAAATCTGCCATTTTCTCCATTACCCGAGGTTAGCTATGTTCAAGAAAGGCTTCGTACATGCGATTCTGAAAAATCGAAAATTGGCCAGATCTTGCAATCGTGGTGTCATCTGAAAGGGAACATGCTCCACTTTCGATTGATGCACCTGTCATATCTCTATGTGCTTTACATTTGGAATTAACCGCAAAAGCAGGCGAACGTTTGTGTGCAACTGCTTGACTTTTTTGCGTCAATCTGCCATTTTCTCCATTACCCGAGGTCAGCTATGCTCAAGAAAGGCTTCGTACATGCGATCTGCAAAATCGAAAATTGGCCACATCTTCCAATCGTGGTGTCATCTGAGAGGGAACATGCTCCACTTTCGATTAATGCACCCCTCATATCTCTATGTGCTTTACATTCGGAAATAACCGCAAAAGCAGGCGAACGTTTGTGTGCAACTGCTTGACTTTTTTGCGTCAACCTGCCATTTTCTCCATTACCCGAGGTCAGCACCGCTTAAAGAAGGCTTCGTACATGCGATTCTGAAAAATCAAAAATTGGCCAGATCTTGCAATCGTGGTGTCATCTGAAAGGGAACACGCTCCACTTTCGATTGATGCACCCCTCCTATCTCTATGTGCTTTACTTTCCAAAATAACCGCAAAAGGAGGGAAAGGTTTGTGCGCAACTGCTTGACTTATTGCGTAAATCTGCCATTTTCTCCATTACCCGAGGTTAGCTATGCTCAAAAAAGGCTTCGTACATGCGATTCTGAAAAATCAAAAATTGGCCAGATCTTGCAATCGTGGTGTCATCTGAAAGGGAACATACTCCTCTTTCGATTGATGCACCTCTCATATCTTTATGTGCTTTACATTCGGAATTCACCGCAAAAGCAGGCGAACGTTTGTGTGCAACTGCTTGACTTTGTTGCGTAAATCTGCCATTTTCTCCATTACCCGAGGTCAGCTCCGCTCAAAAAAGGCTTCGTACATGCGATTCTAAAAAATTAAAAATTGGCCAGATCTTGCAATCGTGGTGTCATCTGAAAGGGAACACGCTGCTCTTTCGATTGATGCACCTCTCATATCTCTATGTGCTTTACTTTCGGAAATAACCCCAAAAGGAGGCAAAGGTTTGTTGCGCAACTTCTTGACTTATTGCGTAAATATGCTATTTTCTCCATTACCCGAGGTTAGCTATGATCAAAAAAGACTTCGTACATGCGATTCTGAAACATAGAAAATATGCCAGATCTTGTACTCGTGGTGTCATCTGAAAGGGAACATGCTCCACTTTCGATTGATGCACCTGTCATATCTCTATGTGCTTTACATTTGGAATTAACCGCAAAAGCAGGCGAACGTTTGTGTGCAACTGCTTAACTTTTTTGCGTCAATCTGCCATTTTCTCCATTACCCGAGGTCAGCTATGCTCAAAAAAGGCTTCGTACATGCGATTCTGCAAAATCGAAAATTGGCCACATCTTCCAATCGTGGTGTCATCTGAAAGGGAACATGCTCCACTTTCGATTGATGCACCCCTCCTATCTCTATGTGCTTTACATTCGGAATTAACCGCAAAAGGAGGAAAAGGTTTGTGCGCAACTGCTTGACTTATTGCGTAAATCTGCTATTTTCTCCATTACCCGAGGTCAGCTCCGCTTAAAAAAGGCTTCGTACATGCGATTCTGAAAAATCAAAAATTGGCCAGATCTTGCAATCGTGGTGTCATCTGGAAGGGAACACGCTCCACTTTCGATTGATGCACCCCTCATATCTCTATGTGCTTTACTTTCCAAAATAACCGCAAAAGGAGGAAAAGGTTTGTGTGCAACTGCTTGACTTATTGCGTAAATCTGCCATTTTCTCCATTACCCGAGGTCAGCTGCGCTTAAAAAAGGCTTCGTACATGCGATTCTGAAAAATCAAAAATTGGCCAGATCTTGCAATCGTGGTGTCATCTGAAAGGGAACACGCTCCACTTTCGATTGATGCACCCCTCATATCTCTATGTGCTTTACATACGGAATTAACCGCAAAAGGAGGGAAAGGTTTGTGCGCAACTGCTTGACTTATTGCGTAAATCTGCCATTTTCTCCATTACCCGAGGTTAGCTATGCTCAAAAAAGGCTTCGTACATGCGATTCTGAAAAATCGAAAAATGGCCAGATCTTGCAATCGTGGTGTCATCTGAGAGGGAACATGCTCCACTTTCGATCTATGCACCCCTTATATCTCTATGTGCTTTACATTCGGAATTAACCACAAAAGCAGGCGAATGTTTGTGTGCAACTACTTGACTTTTTTGCGTCAATCTGCCATTTTCTCCATTACCCGAGGTCAGCTCCGCTTAAAAAAGGCTTCGTACATGCGATTCTGAAAAATCAAAAATTGGCCAGATCTTGCAATCGTGGTGTCATCTGAAAGAGAACACGCTCCACTTTCGATTGATGCACCCCTCATATCTCTATGTGCTTTACATACGGAATTAACCGCAAAAGGAGGGAAAGGTTTGTGCGCAACTGCTTGACTTATTGCGTAAATCTTCCATTTTCTCCATTACCCGAGGTTAGCTATGCTCAAAAAAGGCTTCGTACATGCGATTCTGAAAAATCAAAAATTGGCCAGATCTTGCAATCGTGGTGTCATCTGAGAGGGAACATGCTCCACTTTCGATTAATGCACCCCTTATATCTCTATGTGCTTTACATTCGGAATTAACTACAAAAGCAGGCGAATGTTTGTGTGCAACTGCTTGACTTTTTTGCGTCAATCTGCCATTTTCTCCATTACCCGAGGTCAGCTCCGCTTAAAAAAGGCTTCGTACATGCGATTCTGCAAAATCAAAAATTGGCCAGATCTTGCAATCGTGGTGTCATCTGAAAGGGAACACGCTCCACTTTCGATTGATGCACCCCTCATATCTCTATGTGCTTTACTTTCCAAAATAACCGCAAAAGGAGGAAAAGGTTTGTGTGCAACTGCTTGACTTATTGCGTAAATCTGCCATTTTCTCCATTACCCGAGGTTAGCTATGCTCAAAAAAGGCTTCGTACATGCGATTCTGAAAAATCAAAAATTGGCCAGATCTTGCAATCGTGGTGTCATCTGGAAGGGAACATGCTCCTCTTTCGATTGATGCACCTCTCATATCTCTATGTGCTTTACATTCGGAATTAACCGCAAAAGGAGGCGAACGTTTGTGTGCAACTGCTTGACTTTTTTGCGTCAATCTGCCATTTTCTCCATTACCCGAGGTCAGCTGCGCTTAAAAAAGGCTTCGTACATGCGATTCTGAAAAATCAAAAATTGGCCAGATCTTGCAATCGTGGTGTCATCTGAAAGGGAACACGCTCCACTTTCGATTGATGCACCCCTCATATCTCTATGTGCTTTACATACGGAATTAACCGCAAAAGGAGGGAAAGGTTTGTGCGCAACTGCTTGACTTATTGCGTAAATCTGCCATTTTCTCCATTACCCGAGGTCAGCTGCGCTTAAAAAAGGCTTCGTACATGCGATTCTGAAAAATCAAAAATTGGCCAGATCTTGCAATCGTGGTGTCATCTGAAAGGGAACACGCTCCACTTTCGATTGATGCACCCCTCATATCTCTATGTGCTTTACATACGGAATTAACCGCAAAAGGAGGGAAAGGTTTGTGCGCAACTGCTTGACTTATTGCGTAAATCTGCCATTTTCTCCATTACCCGAGGTTAGCTATGCTCAAAAAAGGCTTCGTACATGCGATTCTGAAAAATCGAAAATTGGCCAGATCTTGCAATCGTGGTGTCATCTGAGAGGGAACATGCTCCACTTTCGATTAATGCACCCCTTATATCTCTATGTGCTTTACATTCGGAATTAACCACAAAAGCAGGCGAATGTTTGTGTGCAACTACTTGACTTTTTTGCGTCAATCTGCCATTTTCTCCATTACCCGAGGTCAGCTCCGCTTAAAAAAGGCTTCGTACATGCGATTCTGAAAAATCAAAAATTGTCCAGATCTTGCAATCGTGGTGTCATCTGAAAGGGAACACGCTCCACTTTCGATTGATGCACCCCTCATATCTCTATGTGCTTTACATACGGAATTAACCGCAAAAGGAGGGAAAGGTTTGGTGCGCAACTGCTTGACTTATTGCGTAAATCTTCCATTTTCTCCATTACCCGAGGTTAGCTATGCTCAAAAAAGGCTTCGTACATGCGATTCTGAAAAATCAAAAAATTGGCCAGATCTTGCAATCGTGGTGTCATCTGAGAGGGAACATGCTCCACTTTCGATTAATGCACCCCTTATATCTCTATGTGCTTTACATTCGGAATTAACTACAAAAGCAGGCGAATGTTTGTGTGCAACTGCTTGACTTTTTTGCGTCAATCTGCCATTTTCTCCATTACCCGAGGTCAGCTCCGCTTAAAAAAGGCTTCGTACATGCGATTCTGCAAAATCAAAAATTGGCCAGATCTTGCAATCGTGGTGTCATCTGAAAGGGAACACGCTCCACTTTCGATTGATGCACCCCTCATATCTCTATGTCCTTTACATTCGGAATTAACCGCAAAAGCAGGCGAACGTTTGTGTGCAACTGCTTGACTTTTTTGCGTCAATCTGCCATTTTCTCCATTACCCGAGGTCAGCTCCGCTCAAAGAAGGCTTCGTACATGCGATTCTGCAAAATCGAAAATTGGCCAGATCTTGCAATCGTGGTGTCATCTGAAAGGGAACATGCTCCACTTTCGATTGATGCACCCCTCATATCTCTATGTGCTTTACTTTCGGAATTAACCGCAAAAGGAGGGAAAGGTTTGTGTGCAACTACTTGACTTTTTTGCGTCAACCTGCCATTTTCTCCATTACCCGAGGTCAGCTCCGCTTAAAAAAGGCTTCGTACATGCGATTCTGAAAAATCAAAAATTGGCCAGATCTTGCAATCGTGGTGTCATCTGAAAGGGAACACGCTCCACTTTCGATTGATGCACCCCTCATATCTCTATGTGCTTTACTTTCCAAAATAACCGCAAAAGGAGGAAAAGGTTTGTGTGCAACTGCTTGACTTATTGCGTAAATCTGCCATTTTCTCCATTACCCGAGGTTAGCTATGCTCAAAAAAGGCTTCGTACATGCGATTCTGAAAAATCAAAAAATTGGACAGATCTTGCAATCGTGGTGTCATCTGAAAGGGACCATGCTCCTCTTTCGATTGATGCACCTCTCATATCTCTATGTGCTTTACTTTCGGAAATAACCGCAAAAGGAGGCAAACGTTTGTGTACAACTGCTTGACTTTTTTGCGTCAATCTGCCATTTTCTCCATTACCCGAGGTCAGCTCCGCTCAAAGAAGGCTTCGTACATGCGATTCTGCAAAATCGAAAATTGGCCACATCTTGCAATCGTGGTGTCATCTGAAAGGGAACATGCTCCACTTTCGATTGATGCACCCCTCATATCTCTATGTGCTTTACATTCGGAATTAACCGCAAAAGGAGGGAAAGGTTTGTGCGCAACTGCTCGACTTATTGCGTAAATCTGCTATTTTCTCCATTACCCGAGGTTAGCTATGCTCAAAAAAGGCTTCGTACATGCGATTCTGAAAAATCGAAATTTGGCCAGATCTTGCAATCGTGGTGTCATCTGAGAGGGAACATGCTCCACTTTCGATTAATGCACCCCTTATATCTCTATGTGCTTTACATTCGGAATTAACTACAAAAGCAGGCGAATGTTTGTGTGCAACTGCTTGACTTTTTTGCGTCAATCTGCCATTTTCTCCATTACCCGAGGGTCGCTCCGCTTTAAAAAAGGCTTCGTACATGCGATTCTGCAAAATCAAAAATTGGCCAGATCTTGCAATCGTGGTGTCATCTGAAAGGGAACACGCTCCACTTTCGATTGATGCACCCCTCATATCTCTATGTGCTTTACTTTCCAAAATAACCGCAAAAGGAGGAAAAGGTTTGTGTGCAACTGCTTGACTTATTGCGTAAATCTGCCATTTTCTCCATTACCCGAGGTTAGCTATGCTCAAAGAAGGCTTTGTACATGCGATTCTGAAAAATCAAAAATTGGCCAGATCTTGCAATCGTGGTGTCATCTGGAAGGGAACATGCTCCTCTTTCGATTGATGCACCTCTCATATCTCTATGTGCTTTACATTCGGAATTAACCGCAAAAGGAGGGAAAGGTTTGTGTGCAACTGCTTGACTTTTTTGCGTCAATCTGCCATTTTCTCCATTACCCGAGGTCAGCTCCGCTTAAAAAAAGCTTCGTACATGCGATTCTGAAAAATCAAAAATTGGCCAGATCTTGCAATCGTGGTGTCATCTGAAAGGGAACACGCTCCACTTTCGATTGATGCACCCCTCATATCTCTATGTGCTTTACATACGGAATTAACCGCAAAAGGAGGGAAAGGTTTGTGCGCAACTGCTTGACTTATTGCGTAAATCTGCCATTTTCTCCATTACCCGAGGTCAGCTGCGCTTAAAAAAGGCTTCGTACATGCGATTCTGAAAAATCAAAAATTGGCCAGATCTTGCAATCGTGGTGTCATCTGAAAGGGAACACGCTCCACTTTCGATTGATGCACCCCTCATATCTCTATGTGCTTTACATACGGAATTAACCGCAAAAGGAGGGAAAGGTTTGTGCGCAACTGCTTGACTTATTGCGTAAATCTGCCATTTTCTCCATTACCCGAGGTTAGCTATGCTCAAAAAAGGCTTCGTACATGCGATTCTGAAAAATCGAAAATTGGCCAGATCTTGCAATCGTGGTGTCATCTGAGAGGGAACATGCTCCACTTTCGATTAATGCACCCCTTATATCTCTATGTGCTTTACATTCGGAATTAACCACAAAAGCAGGCGAATGTTTGTGTGCAACTACTTGACTTTTTTGCGTCAATCTGCCATTTTCTCCATTACCCGAGGTCAGCTCCGCTTAAAAAAGGCTTCGTACATGCGATTCTGAAAAATCAAAAATTGTCCAGATCTTGCAATCGTGGTGTCATCTGAAAGGGAACACGCTCCACTTTCGATTGATGCACCCCTCATATCTCTATGTGCTTTACATACGGAATTAACCGCAAAAGGAGGGAAAGGTTTGTGCGCAACTGCTTGACTTATTGCGTAAATCTTCCATTTTCTCCATTACCCGAGGTTAGCTATGCTCAAAAAAGGCTTCGTACATGCGATTCTGAAAAATCAAAAATTGGCCAGATCTTGCAATCGTGGTGTCATCTGAGAGGGAACATGCTCCACTTTCGATTAATGCACCCCTTATATCTCTATGTGCTTTACATTCGGAATTAACTACAAAAGCAGGCGAATGTTTGTGTGCAACTGCTTGACTTTTTTGCGTCAATCTGCCATTTTCTCCATTACCCGAGGTCAGCTCCGCTTAAAAAAGGCTTCGTACATGCGATTCTGCAAAATCAAAAATTGGCCAGATCTTGCAATCGTGGTGTCATCTGAAAGGGAACACGCTCCACTTTCGATTGATGCACCCCTCATATCTCTATGTCCTTTACATTCGGAATTAACCGCAAAAGCAGGCGAACGTTTGTGTGCAACTGCTTGACTTTTTTGCGTCAATCTGCCATTTTCTCCATTACCCGAGGTCAGCTCCGCTCAAAGAAGGCTTCGTACATGCGATTCTGCAAAATCGAAAATTGGCCAGATCTTGCAATCGTGGTGTCATCTGAAAGGGAACATGCTCCACTTTCGATTGATGCACCCCTCATATCTCTATGTGCTTTACTTTCGGAATTAACCGCAAAAGGAGGGAAAGGTTTGTGTGCAACTACTTGACTTTTTTGCGTCAACGTGCCATTTTCTCCATTACCCGAGGTCAGCTCCGCTTAAAAAAGGCTTCGTACATGCGATTCTGAAAAATCAAAAATTGGCCAGATCTTGCAATCGTGGTGTCATCTGAAAGGGAACACGCTCCACTTTCGATTGATGCACCCCTCATATCTCTATGTGCTTTACTTTCCAAAATAACCGCAAAAGGAGGAAAAGGTTTGTGTGCAACTGCTTGACTTATTGCGTAAATCTGCCATTTTCTCCATTACCCGAGGTTAGCTATGCTCAAAAAAGGCTTCGTACATGCGATTCTGAAAAATCAAAAATTGGACAGATCTTGCAATCGTGGTGTCATCTGAAAGGGACCATGCTCCTCTTTCGATTGATGCACCTCTCATATCTCTATGTGCTTTACTTTCGGAAATAACCGCAAAAGGAGGCAAACGTTTGTGTACAACTGCTTGACTTTTTTGCGTCAATCTGCCATTTTCTCCATTACCCGAGGTCAGCTCCGCTCAAAGAAGGCTTCGTACATGCGATTCTGCAAAATCGAAAATTGGCCACATCTTGCAATCGTGGTGTCATCTGAAAGGGAACATGCTCCACTTTCGATTGATGCACCCCTCATATCTCTATGTGCTTTACATTCGGAATTAACCGCAAAAGGAGGGAAAGGTTTGTGCGCAACTGCTCGACTTATTGCGTAAATCTGCTATTTTCTCCATTACCCGAGGTTAGCTATGCTCAAAAAAGGCTTCGTACATGCGATTCTGAAAAATCGAAATTTGGCCAGATCTTGCAATCGTGGTGTCATCTGAGAGGGAACATGCTCCACTTTCGATTAATGCACCCCTCATATCTCTATGTGCTTTACTTTCGGAATTAACCGCAAAAGCAGGCGAATGTTTGTGTGCAACTATTTGACTTTTTTGCGTCAATCTGCCATTTTCTCCATTACCCGAGGTCAGCTCAGCTTAAAAAAGGCTTCGTACATGCGATTCTGCAAAATCAAAAATTGGCCAGATCTTGCAATCGTGTCATCTGAAAGGGAACACGCTCCACTTTCGATTGATGCACCCCTCATATCTCTATGTGCTTTACTTTCCAAAATAACCGCAAAAGGAGGAAAAGGTTTGTGTGCAACTGCTTGACTTATTGCGTAAATCTGCCATTTTCTCCATTACCCGAGGTTAGCTACGCTCAAAAAAGGCTTCGTACATGCGATTCTGAAAAATCAAAAATAGGCCAGATCTTGCAATCGTGGTGTCATCTGGAAGGGAACATGCTCTTCTTTCGATTGATGCACCTCTCATATCTCTATGTGCTTTACTTTCGGAAATAACCGGAAAAGGAGGCGAACGTTTGTGTGCAACTGCTTGACTTTTTTGCGTCAATCTGCCATTTTCTCCATTACCCGAGGTCAGCTCCGCTCAAAGAAGGCTTCGTACATGCGATTCTGCAAAATCGAAAATTGGCCAGATCTTGTAATCGTGGTGTCATCTGAAAGGGAACATGCTCCACTTTCGATTGGTGCACCCCTCATATCTCTATGTGCTTTACATTCGGAATTAACTGCAAAAGGAGGGAAAGGTTTGTGCGCAACTTCTTGACTTATTGCGTAAATCTGCTATTTTCTCCATTACCCGAGGTTAGCTATGCTCAAAAAAGGCTTCGTACATGCGATTCTGAAAAATCGAAAATTGGCCAGATCTTGCAATCGTGGTGTCATCTGGAAGGGAACATGCTACTCTTTCGATTGATGCACCTCTCATATCTCTATGTGCTTTACATTCGGAATTAACCGCAAAAGCAGGCGAACGTTTGTGTGCAACTGCTTGACTTTTTTGCGTCAATCTGCCATTTTCTCCATTACCCGAGGTCAGCTCCGCTCAAAGAAGGCTTCGTACATGCGATTCTGCAAAATCGAAAATTGGCCAGATCTTGCAATCGTGGTGTCATCTGAAAGGGAACATGCTCCACTTTCGATTGATGCACCTCTCATATCTCTATGTGCTTTACTTTCGGAATTAACTGCAAAAGCAGGCGAACGTTTGTGTGCAACTACTTGACTTTTTTGCGTCAATCTGCCATTTTCTCCATTACCCGAGGTCAGCTCCGCTTAAAAAAGGCTTCGTACATGCGATTCTGAAAAATCAAAAATTGGCCAGATCTTGCAATCGTGGTGTCATCTGAAAGGGACCATGCTCCTCTTTCGATTGATGCACCTCTCATATCTCTATGTGCTTTACTTTCGGAAATAACCGCAAAAGGAGGCAAACGTTTGTGTACAACTGCTTGACTTTTTTGCGTCAATCTGCCATTTTCTCCATTACCCGAGGTCAGCTCCGCTCAAAGAAGGCTTCGTACATGCGATTCTGCAAAATCGAAAATTGGCCACATCTTGCAATCGTGGTGTCATCTGAAAGGGAACATGCTCCACTTTCGATTGATGCACCCCTCATATCTCTATGTGCTTTACATTCGGAATTAACCGCAAAAGGAGGGAAAGGTTTGTGCGCAACTGCTCGACTTATTGCGTAAATCTGCTATTTTCTCCATTACCCGAGGTTAGCTATGCTCAAAAAAGGCTTCGTACATGCGATTCTGAAAAATCGAAATTTGGCCAGATCTTGCAATCGTGGTGTCATCTGAGAGGGAACATGCTCCACTTTCGATTAATGCACCCCTCATATCTCTATGTGCTTTACTTTCGGAATTAACCGCAAAAGCAGGCGAATGTTTGTGTGCAACTATTTGACTTTTTTGCGTCAATCTGCCATTTTCTCCATTACCCGAGGTCAGCTCCGCTCAAAGAAGGCTTCGTACATGCGATTCTGCAAAATCGAAAATTGGCCAGATCTTGCAATCGTGGTGTCATCTGAAAGGGAACACGCTCCACTTTCGATTGATGCACCCCTCATATCTCTATGTGCTTTACTTTCCAAAATAACCGCAAAAGGAGGAAAAGGTTTGTGTGCAACTGCTTGACTTATTGCGTAAATCTGCCATTTTCTCCATTACCCGAGGTTAGCTACGCTCAAAAAAGGCTTCGTACATGCGATTCTGAAAAATCAAAAATAGGCCAGATCTTGCAATCGTGGTGTCATCTGGAAGGGAACATGCTCTTCTTTCGATTGATGCACCTCTCATATCTCTATGTGCTTTACTTTCGGAAATAACCGGAAAAGGAGGCGAACGTTTGTGTGCAACTGCTTGACTTTTTTGCGTCAATCTGCCATTTTCTCCATTACCCGAGGTCAGCTCCGCTCAAAGAAGGCTTCGTACATGCGATTCTGCAAAATCGAAAATTGGCCAGATCTTGTAATCGTGGTGTCATCTGAAAGGGAACATGCTCCACTTTCGATTGGTGCACCCCTCATATCTCTATGTGCTTTACATTCGGAATTAACTGCAAAAGGAGGGAAAGGTTTGTGCGCAACTTCTTGACTTATTGCGTAAAATCTGCTATTTTCTCCATTACCCGAGGTTAGCTATGCTCAAAAAAGGCTTCGTACATGCGATTCTGAAAAATCGAAAATTGCCAGATCTTGCAATCGTGGTGTCATCTGGAAGGGAACATGCTACTCTTTCGATTGATGCACCTCTCATATCTCTATGTGCTTTACATTCGGAATAACCGCAAAAGCAGTGCGAACGTTTGTGTGCAACTGCTTGACTTTTTTGCGTCAATCTGCCATTTTCTCCATTACCCGAGGTCAGCTCCGCTCAAAGAAGGCTTCGTACATGCGATTCTGCAAAATCGAAAATTGGCCAGATCTTGCAATCGTGGTGTCATCTGAAAGGGAACATGCTCCACTTTCGATTGATGCACCTCTCATATCTCTATGTGCTTTACTTTCGGAATTAACTGCAAAAGCAGGCGAACGTTTGTGTGCAACTACTTGACTTTTTTGCGTCAATCTGCCATTTTCTCCATTACCCGAGGTCAGCTCCGCTTAAAAAAGGCTTCGTACATGCGATTCTGAAAAATCAAAAATTGGCCAGATCTTGCAATCGTGGTGTCATCTGAAAGGGAACACGCTCCACTTTCGATTGATGCACCCCTCATATCTCTATGTGCTTTACATTCGGAATTAACCGTAAAAGGAGGGAAAGGTTTGTGCGCAACTGCTTGACTTATTGCGTAAATCTGCTATTTTCTCCATTACCCGAGGTTAGCTATGCTCAAAAAAGGCTTCGTACATGCGATTCTGAAAAATCGAAAATTGGCCAGATCTTGCAATCGTGGTGTCATCTGGAAGGGAACATGCTCCTCTTTCGATTGATGCACCTCTCATATCTCTATGTGCTTTACATTCGGAATTAACCGCAAAAGCAGGCGAACGTTTGTGTGCAACTGCTTGACTTTTTTGCGTCAATCTGCCATTTTTTCCATTACCCGAGGTCAGCTCCGCTCAAAAAAGGCTTCGTACATGCGATTCTGAAAAATCAAAAATTGGCCAGATCTTGCAATCGTGGTGTCATCTGAAAGGGAACACGCTCCACTTTCGATTGATGCACCCCTCATATCTCTATGTGCCTAACTTTCCCAAATAACTGCAAAAGGAGGAAGAGGTTTGTGTGCAACTGCTTGACTTATTGCATAAATCTGCCATTTTCTCCATTACCCGAGGTCAGCTCCGCTCAAAAAAGGCTTCGTACATGCGATTCTGAAAAATCGAAAATTGGCCAGATCTTGCAATCGTGGTGTCATCTGAAAGGGAACATGCTCCACTTTCGATTGATGCACCTCTCATATCTCTATGTGCTTTACTTTCGGAATTAACCGCAAAAGGAGGGAAAGGTTTGTGTGCAACTACTTGACTTTTTTGCGTCAATCTGCCATTTTCTCCATTACCCGAGGTCAGCTCCGCTCAAAAAAGGCTTCGTACATGCGATTCTGAAAAATTAAAAAATTGGCCAGATCTTGCAATCGTGGTGTCATCTGAAAGGGAACACGCTCCACTTTCGATTGATGCACCCCTCATATCTCTATGTGCTTTACATTCGGAATTAACCGCAAAAGGAGGGAAAGGTTTGTGCGCAACTGCTTGACTTATTTCGTAAATCTGCTATTTTCTCCATTACCCGAGGTTAGCTATGCTCAAAAAAGGCTTCGTACATGCGATTCTGAAAAATCGAAAATTGGCCAGATCTTGCAATCGTGGTGTCATCTGGAAGGGAACATGCTCCTCTTTCGATTGATGCACCTCTCATATCTCTATGTGCTTTACTTTCGGAATTAACTGCAAAAGGA
>NC_141794.1:7626991-7669222 GCF_054643075.1 Acanthaster planci
TGAGCATAGCTAACCTCGGGTAATGGAGAAAATAGCAGATTTACGCAATAAGTCAAGCAGTTGCACACAAACCTTTTCCTCCTTTTGCGGTTATTTTGGAAAGTAAAGCACATAGAGATATGAGGGGTGCATCAATCGAAAGTGGAGCATGTTCCCTTTCAGATGACACCACGATTGCAAGATCTGGCCAATTTTTGATTTTTCAGAATCGCATGTACGAAGCCTTTTTTAAGCGGAGCTGACCTCGGGGGTAATGGAGAAAATGGCAGATTGACGCAAAAAAGTCAAGTAGTTGCACAAAAACATTCGCCTGCTTTTGTGGTTAATTCCGAATGTAAAGCACATAGAGATATGAGGGGTGCATGAATCGAAAGTGGAGCATGTTCCCTCTCAGATGACACCACGATTGCAAGATCTGGCCAATTTTCGATTTTTCAGAATCGCATGTACGAAGCCTTTTTTGAGCATAGCTAACCTCGGGTAATGGAGAAAATAGCAGATTTACGCAATAAGTCAAGCAGTTGCGCACAAACCTTTTCCTCCTTTTGCGGTTATTTTGGAAAGTAAAGCACATAGAGATATGAGGGGTGCATCAATCGAAAGTGGAGCGTGTTCCCTTTCAGATGACACCACGATTGCAAGATCTGGCCAATTTTTGATTTTTCAGAATCGCATGTACGAAGCCTTTTTTAAGCGGAGCTGACCTCGGGTAATGGAGAAAATGGCAGATTGACGCAAAAAAGTCAAGTAGTGGCACACAAACATTCGCCTGCTTTTGCGGTTAATTCCGAATGTAAAGCACATAGAGATATGAGAGGTGCATTAATCGAAAGTTCAGCATGTTCCCTTTCAGATGACACCACGATTGCAAGATCTGGCCAATTTTTGATTTTTCAGAATCGCATGTACGAAGCCTTTTTTGAGCATAGCTAACCTCGGGTAATGGAGAAAATAGCAGATTCACGCAATAAGTCAAGCAGTTGCGCACAAACCTTTCCCTCCTTTTGCGGTTAATTCCAAATGTAAAGCACATAGAGATATGAGGGGTGCATCAATCGAAAGTGGAGCATGTTCCCTTTCAGATGACACCACGATTGCAAGATCTGGCCAATTTTCGATTTTGCAGAATCGCATGTACGAAGCCTTTTTTGAGCGGAGCTGACCTCGGGTAATGGAGAAAATGGCAGATTGACGCAAAAAAGTCAAGCAGGTTGCACACAAACGTTCGCCTCCTTTTGCGGGTTATTCCGAAAGTAAAGCACATAGAGATATGAGAGGTGCATCAATCGAAAGTGGAGCATGTTCCCTTTCAGATGACACCACGATTGCAAGATCTGGCCAATTTTCGATTTTTCAGAATCGCATGTACGAAGCTTCTTGGAGCGGAGCTGACCTCGGGTAATGGAGAAAATGGCAGATTGACGCAAAAAAGTCAAGCAGTTGCGCACAAACCTTTCCCTCCTTTTGCTGTTAATTCCGAATGTAAAGCACATAGAGATATGAGGGGTGCATCAATCGAAAGTGGAGCATGTTCCCTTTCAGATGACACCACGATTGCAAGATCTGGCCAATTTTTGATTTTTCAGAATCGCATGTACGAAGCCTTTTTTAAGCGGAGCTGACCTCGGGTAATGGAGAAAATGGCAGATTGGCGCAAAAAGTCAAGTAGTTGCACAAAAACATTCGCCTGCTTTTGTGGTTAATTCCGAATGTAAAGCACATAGAGATATGAGGGGTGCATGAATCGAAAGTGGAGCATGTTCCCTCTCAGATGACACCACGATTGCAAGATCTGGCCAATTTTCGATTTTTCAGAATCGCATGTACGAAGCCTTTTTTGAGCATAGCTAACCTCGGGTAATGGAGAAAATAGCAGATTTACGCAATAAGTCAAGCAGTTGCGCACAAACCTTTTCCTCCTTTGCGGTTATTTTGGAAAGTAAAGCACATAGAGATATGAGGGGTGCATCAATCGAAAGTGGAGCGTGTTCCCTTTCAGATGACACCACGATTGCAAGATCTGGCCAATTTTTGATTTTTCAGAATCGCATGTACGAAGCCTTTTTTAAGCGGAGCTGACCTCGGGTAATGGAGGAAAATGGCAGATTGACGCAAAAAAAGTCAAGTAGTGGCACACAAACATTCGCCTGCTTTTGCGGTTAATTCCGAATGTAAAGCACATAGAGATATGAGAGGTGCATTAATCGAAAGTTCAGCATGTTCCCTTTCAGATGACACCACGATTGCAAGATCTGGCCAATTTTTGATTTTTCAGAATCGCATGTACGAAGCCTTTTTTGAGCATAGCTAACCTCGGGTAATGGAGAAAATAGCAGATTCACGCATAAGTCAAGCAGTTGCGCACAAACCTTTCCCTCCTTTTGCGGTTAATTCCAAATGTAAAGCACATAGAGATATGAGGGGTGCATCAATCGAAAGTGGAGCATGTTCCCTTTCAGATGACACCACGATTGCAAGATCTGGCCAATTTTCGATTTTGCAGAATCGCATGTACGAAGCCTTTTTTGAGCGGAGCTGACCTCGGGTAATGGAGAAAATGGCAGATTGACGCAAAAAAGTCAAGCAGTTGCACACAAACGTTCGCCTCCTTTTGCGGTTATTTCCGAAAGTAAAGCACATAGAGATATGAGAGGTGCATCAATCGAAAGTGGAGCATGTTCCCTTTCAGATGACACCACGATTGCAAGATCTGGCCAATTTTCGATTTTTCAGAATCGCATGTACGAAGCCTTCTTGGAGCGGAGCTGACCTCGGGTAATGGAGAAAATGGCAGATTGACGCAAAAAAGTCAAGCAGTTGCGCACAAACCTTTCCCTCCTTTTGCTGTTAATTCCGAATGTAAAGCACATAGAGATATGAGGGGTGCATCAATCGAAAGTGGAGCATGTTCCCTTTCAGATGACACCACGATTGCAAGATCTGGCCAATTTTTGATTTTTCAGAATCGCATGTACGAAGACTTTTTTAAGCGGAGCTGACCTCGGGTAATGGAGAAAATGGCAGATTGACGCAAAAAAGTCAAGTAGTTGCATACAAACATTCGCCTGCTTTTGCGGTTAATTCCGAATGTAAAGCACATAGAGATATGAGGGGTGCATTAATCGAAAGTGGAGCGTGTTCCCTCTCAGATGACACCACGATTGCAAGATCTGGCCAATTTTCGATTTTTCAGAATCGCATGTACGAAGCCTTTTTTGAGCATAGCTAACCTCGGGTAATGGAGAAAATGGCAGATTTACGCAATAAGTCAAGCAGTTGCGCACAAACCTTTCCCTCCTTTTGCGGTTAATTCCGAATGTAAAGCACATAGAGATATGAGGGGTGCATCAATCGAAAGTGGAGCGTGTTCCCTTTCAGATGACACCACGATTGCAAGATCTGGCCAATTTTTGATTTTTCAGAATCGCATGTACGAAGCCTTTTTTAAGCGGAGCTGACCTCGGGTAATGGAGAAAATGGCAGATTGACGCAAAAAAGTCAAGTAGTTGCACACAAACATTCGCCTGCTTTTGCGGTTAATTCCGAATGTAAAGCACATAGAGATATGAGGGGTGCATTAATCGAAAGTGGAGCATGTTCCCTTTCAGATGACACCACGATTGCAAGATCTGGCCAATTTTTGATTTTTCAGAATCGCATGTACGAAGCCTTTTTTGAGCATAGCTAACCTCGGGTAATGGAGAAAATGGCAGATTGACGCAAAAAAGTCAAGCAGTTGCACACAAACATTCGCCTGCTTTTGCGGTTAATTCCGAATGTAAAGCACATAGAGATATGAGGGGTGCATTAATCGAAAGTGGAGCATGTTCCCTTTCAGATGACACCACGATTGCAAGATCTGGCCAATTTTTGATTTTTCAGAATCGCATGTACGAAGCCTTTTTTGAGCATAGCTAACCTCGGGTAATGGAGAAAATAGCAGATTTACGCAATAAGTCAAGAAGTTGCGCACAAACCTTTCCCTCCTTTTGCGGTTAATTCCGAATGTAAAGCACATAGAGATATGAGGGGTGCATCAATCGAAAGTGGAGCGTGTTCCCTTTCAGATGACACCACGATTGCAAGATCTGGCCAATTTTCGATTTTGCAGAATCGCATGTACGAAGCCTTCTTTGAGCGGAGCTGACCTCGGGTAATGGAGAAAATGGCAGATTGACGCAAAAAAGTCAAGCAGTTGCACACAAACGTTCGCCTCCTTTTGCGGTTATTTCCGAAAGTAAAGCACATAGAGATATGAGAGGTGCATCAATCGAAAGAGGAGCATGTTCCCTTCCAGATGACACCAAGATTGCAAGATCTGGCCAATTTTTGATTTTTCAGAATCGCATGTACGAAGCCTTTTTTGAGCATAGCTAACCTCGGGTAATGGAGAAAATAGCAGATTTACGCAATAAGTCAAGCAGTTGCACACAAACCTTTTCCTCCTTTTGCGGTTATTTTGGAAAGTAAAGCACATAGAGATATGAGGGGTGCATCAATCGAAAGTGGAGCATGTTCCCTTTCAGATGACACCACGATTGCAAGATCTGGCCAATTTTTGATTTTTCAGAATCGCATGTACGAAGCCTTTTTTAAGCGGAGCTGACCTCGGGTAATGGAGAAAATGGCAGATTGACGCAAAAAAGTCAAGTAGTTGCACAAAAACATTCGCCTGCTTTTGTGGTTAATTCCGAATGTAAAGCACATAGAGATATGAGGGGTGCATGAATCGAAAGTGGAGCATGTTCCCTCTCAGATGACACCACGATTGCAAGATCTGGCCAATTTTCGATTTTTCAGAATCGCATGTACGAAGCCTTTTTTGAGCATAGCTAACCTCGGGTAATGGAGAAAATAGCAGATTTACGCAATAAGTCAAGCAGTTGCGCACAAACCTTTTCCTCCTTTTGCGGTTATTTTGGAAAGTAAAGCACATAGAGATATGAGGGGTGCATCAATCGAAAGTGGAGCGTGTTCCCTTTCAGATGACACCACGATTGCAAGATCTGGCCAATTTTTGATTTTTCAGAATCGCATGTACGAAGCCTTTTTTAAGCGGAGCTGACCTCGGGTAATGGAGAAAATGGCAGATTGACGCAAAAAAGTCAAGTAGTGGCACACAAACATTCGCCTGCTTTTGCGGTTAATTCCGAAATGTAAGCACATAGAGATATGAGAGGTGCATTAATCGAAAGTTTCAGCATGTTTCCCTTTCAGATGACACCACGATTGCAAGATCTGGCCAATTTTTGATTTTTCAGAATCGCATGTACGAAGCCTTTTTTGAGCATAGCTAACCTCGGGTAATGGAGAAAATAGCAGATTCACGCAATAAGTCAAGCAGTTGCGCACAAACCTTTCCCTCCTTTTGCGGTTAATTCCAAATGTAAAGCACATAGAGATATGAGGGGTGCATCAATCGAAAGTGGAGCATGGTCCCCTTTCAGATGACACCACGATTGCAAGATCTGGCCAATTTTCGATTTTGCAGAATCGCATGTACGAAGCCTTTTTTGAGCGGAGCTGACCTCGGGTAATGGAGAAAATGGCAGATTGACGCAAAAAAGTCAAGCAGTTGCACACAAACGTTCGCCTCCTTTTGCGGTTATTTCCGAAAGTAAAGCACATAGAGATATGAGAGGTGCATCAATCGAAAGTGGAGCATGTTCCCTTTCAGATGACACCACGATTGCAAGATCTGGCCAATTTTCGATTTTTCAGAATCGCATGTACGAAGCCTTCTTGGAGCGGAGCTGACCTCGGGTAATGGAGAAAATGGCAGATTGACGCAAAAAAGTCAAGCAGTTGCGCACAAACCTTTCCCTCCTTTTGCTGTTAATTCCGAATGTAAAGCACATAGAGATATGAGGGGTGCATCAATCGAAAGTGGAGCATGTTCCCTTTCAGATGACACCACGATTGCAAGATCTGGCCAATTTTTGATTTTTCAGAATCGCATGTACGAAGCCTTTTTTAAGCGGAGCTGACCTCGGGTAATGGAGAAAATGGCAGATTGACGCAAAAAAGTCAAGTAGTTGCACAAAAACATTCGCCTGCTTTTGTGGTTAATTCCGAATGTAAAGCACATAGAGATATGAGGGGTGCATGAATCGAAAGTGGAGCATGTTCCCTCTCAGATGACACCACGATTGCAAGATCTGGCCAATTTTCGATTTTCAGAATCGCATGTACGAAGCCTTTTTTGAGCATAGCTAACCTCGGGTAATGGAGAAAATAGCAGATTTACGCAATAAGTCAAGCAGTTGCGCACAAACCTTTTCCTCCTTTTGCGGTTATTTTGGAAAGTAAAGCACATAGAGATATGAGGGGTGCATCAATCGAAAGTGGAGCGTGTTCCCTTTCAGATGACACCACGATTGCAAGATCTGGCCAATTTTTGATTTTCAGAATCGCATGTACGAAGCCTTTTTTAAGCGGAGCTGACCTCGGGTAATGGAGAAAATGGCAGATTGACGCAAAAAAGTCAAGTAGTGGCACACAAACATTCGCCTGCTTTTGCGGTTAATTCCGAATGTAAAGCACATAGAGATATGAGAGGTGCATTAATCGAAAGTTCAGCATGTTCCCTTTCAGATGACACCACGATTGCAAGATCTGGCCAATTTTTGATTTTTCAGAATCGCATGTACGAAGCCTTTTTTGAGCATAGCTAACCTCGGGTAATGGAGAAAATAGCAGATTCACGCAATAAGTCAAGCAGTTGCGCACAAACCTTTCCCTCCTTTTGCGGTTAATTCCAAATGTAAAGCACATAGAGATATGAGGGGTGCATCAATCGAAGGTGGAGCATGTTCCCTTTCAGATGACACCACGATTGCAAGATCTGGCCAATTTTTCGATTTTGCAGAATCGCATGTACGAAGCCTTTTTTGAGCGGAGCTGACCTCGGGTAATGGAGAAAATGGCAGATTGACGCAAAAAAGTCAAGCAGTTGCACACAAACGTTCGCCTCCTTTTGCGGTTATTTCCGAAAGTAAGCACATAGAGATATGAGAGGTGCATCAATCGAAAGTGGAGCATGTTCCCTTTCAGATGACACCACGATTGCAAGATCTGGCCAATTTTCGATTTTTCAGAATCGCATGTACGAAGCCTTCTTGGAGCGGAGCTGACCTCGGGTAATGGAGAAAATGGCAGATTGACGCAAAAAAGTCAAGCAGTTGCGCACAAACCTTTCCCTCCTTTTGCTGTTAATTCCGAATGTAAAGCACATAGAGATATGAGGGGTGCATCAATCGAAAGTGGAGCATGTTCCCTTTCAGATGACACCACGATTGCAAGATCTGGCCAATTTTTGATTTTTCAGAATCGCATGTACGAAGACTTTTTTAAGCGGAGCTGACCTCGGGTAAATGGAGAAAATGGCAGATTGACGCAAAAAAGTCAAGTAGTTGCATACAAACATTCGCCTGCTTTTGTGGTTAATTCCGAATGTAAAGCACATAGAGATATGAGGGGTGCATTAATCGAAAGTGGAGCGTGTTCCCCTCTCAGATGACACCACGATTGCAAGATCTGGCCAATTTTCGATTTTTCAGAATCGCATGTACGAAGCCTTTTTTGAGCATAGCTAACCTCGGGTAATGGAGAAAATGGCAGATTTACGCAATAAGTCAAGCAGTTGCGCACAAACCTTTCCCTCCTTTTGCGGTTAATTCCGAATGTAAAGCACATAGAGATATGAGGGGTGCATCAATCGAAAGTGGAGCATGTTCCCTTTCAGATGACGCCACGATTGTAAGATCTGGCCAATTTTCGATTTTGCAGAATCGCATGTACGAAGCCTTCTTTGAGCGGAGCTGACCTCGGGTAATGGAGAAAATGGCAGATTGATGCAAAAAAGTCAAGCAGTTGCACTCAAACGTTTGCCTCCTTTTGCGGTTATTTTGGAAAGTAAAGCACATAGAGATATGAGAGGTGCATCAATCGAAAGAGGAGCATGTTCCCTTCCAGATGACACCACGATTGCAAGATCTGGCCAATTTCTGATTTTTCAGAATCGCATGTACGAAGCCTTTTTTGAGCATAGCTAACCTCGGGTAATGGAGAAAATAGCAGATTTACGCAATAAGTCAAGCAGTTGCGCAAAAACCTTTCCCTCCTTTTGCGGTTAATTCCGAATGTAAAGCACATAGAGATATGGGGGGTGCATCAATCGAAAGTGGAGCATGTTCCCTTTCAGATGACACCACGATTGCAAGATCTGGCCAATTTTCGATTTTGCAGAATCGCATGTACGAAGCCTTCTTTGAGCGGAGCTGACCTCGGGTAATGGAGAAAATGGCAGATTGACGCAAAAAAGTCAAACAGTTGCACACAAATGTTCGCCTCCTTTTGCGGTTAATTCCGAATGTAAAGCACATAGAGATATGAGAGGTGCATCAATCGAAAGAGGAGCATGTTCCCTTTCAGATGACACCACGATTGCAAGATCTGTCCAATTTTTGATTTTTCCAGAATGGCATGTACGAAGCCTTTTTTGAGCATAGCTAACCTCGGGTAATGGAGAAAATGGCAGATTTACGCAATAAGTCAAGCAGTTGCACACAAACCTTTTCCTCCTTTTGCGGTTATTTTGGAAAGTAAAGCACATAGAGATATGAGGGGTGCATCAATCGAAAGTGGAGCATGTTCCCTTTCAGATGACACCACGATTGCAAGATCTGGCCAATTTTTGATTTTTCAGAATCGCATGTACGAAGCCTTTTTTAAGCGGAGCTGACCTCGGGTAATGGAGAAAATGGCAGGTTGACGCAAAAAAGTCAAGTAATTGCACACAAACCTTTCCCTCCTTTTGCGGTTAATTCCGAAAGTAAAGCACATAGAGATATGAGGGGTGCATCAATCGAAAGTGGAGCATGTTCCCTTTTAGATGACACCACGATTGCAAGATCTGGCCAATTTTCGATTTTGCAGAATCGCATGTACGAAGCCTTCTTTGAGCGGAGCTGACCTCGGGTAATGGAGAAAATGGCAGATTGACGCAAAAAAGTCAAGCAGTTGCACACAAACGTTCGCCTGCTTTTGCGGTTAATTCCGAATGTAAAGCACATAGAGATATGAGAGGTGCATCAATCGAAAGAGGAGCATGTTCCCTCTCAGATGACACCACGATTGCAAGATCTGGCCAATTTTTGATTTTTCAGAATCGCATGTACGAAGCCTTTTTTGAGCATAGCTAACCTCGGGTAATGGAGAAAATGGCAGATTTACGCAATAAGTCAAGCAGTTGCACACAAACCTTTTCCTCCTTTTGCGGTTAATTCCGAATGTAAAGCACATAGAGATATGAGAGGTGCATCAATCGAAAGAGGAGCATGTTCCCTTTCAGATGACACCACGATTGCAAGATCTGTCCAATTTTTGATTTTTCAGAATCGCATGTACGAAGCCTTTTTTGAGCATAGCTAACCTCGGGTAATGGAGAAAATGGCAGATTTTCGCAATAAGTCAAGCAGTTGCACACAAACCTTTTCCTCCTTTTGCGGTTATTTTGGAAAGTAAAGCACATAGAGATATGAGGGGTGCATCAATCGAAAGTGGAGGGTGTTCCCTTTCAGATGACACCACGGTTTGCAAGATCTGGCCAATTTTTGATTTTTCAGAATCGCATGTACGAAGCCTTTTTTAAGCGGAGCTGACCTCGGGTAATGGAGAAAATGGCAGGTTGACGCAAAAAAGTCAAGTAGTTGCACACAAACCTTTCCCTCCTTTTGCGGTTAATTCCGAAAGTAAAGCACATAGAGATATGAGGGGTGCATCAATCGAAAGTGGAGCATGTTCCCTTTCAGATGACACCCCGATTGCAAGATCTGGCCAATTTTCGATTTTGCAGAATCGCATGTACGAAGCCTTCTTTGAGCGGAGCTGACCTCGGGTAATGGAGAAAATGGCAGATTGACGCAAAAAAGTCAAGCAGTTGCACACAAACGTTCGCCTGCTTTTGCGGTTAATTCCGAATGTAAAGCACATAGAGATATGAGAGGTGCATCAATCGAAAGAGGAGTATGTTCCCTCTCAGATGACACCAAGATTGCAAGATCTGGCCAATTTTTGATTTTTCAGAATCGCATGTACGAAGCCTTTTTTGAGCATAGCTAACCTCGGGTAATGGAGAAAATGGCAGATTTACGCCATAAGTCAAGCAGTTGCACACAAACCTTTTCCTCCTTTTGCGGTTAATTCCGAATGTAAAGCACATAGAGATATGAGAGGTGCATCAATCGAAAGAGGAGCATGTTCCCTTTCAGATGACACCACGATTGCAAGATCTGGCCAATTTTTGATTTTTCAGAATCGCATGTACGAAGCCTTTTTTGAGCATAGCTAACCTCGGGTAATGGAGAAAATAGCAGATTTACGCAATAAGTCAAGCAGTTGTGCACAAACCTTTCCCTCCTTTTACGGTTAATTCCGAATGTAAAGCACATAGAGATATGAGGGGTGCATTAATCGAAAGTGGAGCATGTTCTCTTTCAGATGACACCACGATTGCAAGATCTGGCCAATTTTTGATTTTTCAGAATCGCATGTACGAAGCCTTTTTTGAGCATAGCTAACCTCGGGTAATGGAGAAAATGGCAGATTGACGCAAAAAAGTCAAGCAGTTGCACACAAACATTCGCCTGCTTTTGCGGTTAATTCCGAATGTAAAGCACATAGAGATATGAGGGGTGCATTAATCGAAAGTTCAGCATGTTCCCTTTCAGATGACACCACGATTGCAAGATCTGGCCAATTTTTGATTTTTCAGAATCGCATGTACGAAGCCTTTTTTGAGCATAGCTAACCTCGGGTAATGGAAAAAATAGCAGATTTACGCAATAAGTCAAGAAGTTGCGCACAAACCTTTCCCTCCTTTTGCGGTTAATTCCGAATGTAAAGCACATAGAGATATGAGGGGTGCATCAATCGAAAGTGGAGCGTGTTCCCTTTCAGATGACACCACGATTGCAAGATCTGGCCAATTTTCGATTTTGCAGAATCGCATGTACGAAGCCTTCTTTGAGCGGAGCTGACCTCGGGTAATGGAGAAAATGGCAGATTGACGCAAAAAAGTCAAGCAGTTGCACACAAACGTTCGCCTCCTTTTGCGGTTATTTCCGAAAGTAAAGCACATAGAGATATGAGAGGTGCATCAATCGAAAGAGGAGCATGTTCCCTTCCAGATGACACCACGATTGCAAGATCTGGCCAATTTTTGATTTTTCAGAATCGCATGTACGAAGCCTTTTTTGAGCATAGCTAACCTCGGGTAATGGAGAAAATAGCAGATTTACGCAATAAGTCAAGCAGTTGCACACAAACCTTTTCCTCCTTTTGCGGTTATTTTGGAAAGTAAAGCACATAGAGATATGAGGGGTGCATCAATCGAAAGTGGAGCGTGTTCCCTTTCAGATGACACCACGATTGCAAGATCTGGCCAATTTTTGATTTTTCAGAATCGCATGTACGAAGCCTTTTTTAAGCGGAGCTGACCTCGGGTAATGGAGAAAATGGCAGATTGACGCAAAAAAGTCAAGTAGTTGCACAAAAACATTCGCCTGCTTTTGTGGTTAATTCCGAATGTAAAGCACATAGAGATATGAGGGGTGCATGAATCGAAAGTGGAGCATGTTCCCTCTCAGATGACACCACGATTGCAAGATCTGGCCAATTTTTCGATTTTTTCAGAATCGCATGTACGAAGCCTTTTTTGAGCATAGCTAACCTCGGGGTAATGGAGAAAATAGCAGATTTACGCAATAAGTCAAGCAGTTGCGCACAAACCTTTTCCTCCTTTTGCGGTTATTTTGGAAAGTAAAGCACATAGAGATATGAGGGGTGCATCAATCGAAAGTGGAGCGTGTTCCCTTTCAGATGACACCACGATTGCAAGATCTGGCCAATTTTTGATTTTTCAGAATCGCATGTACGAAGCCTTTTTTAAGCGGAGCTGACCTCGGGTAATGGAGAAAATGGCAGATTGACGCAAAAAAAGTCAAGTAGTTGCACACAAACATTCGCCTGCTTTTGCGGTTAATTCCGAATGTAAAGCACATAGAGATATGAGGGGTGCATTAATCGAAAGTTCAGCATGTTCCCTTTCAGATGACACCACGATTGCAAGATCTGGCCAATTTTTGATTTTTCAGAATCGCATGTACGAAGCCTTTTTTGAGCATAGCTAACCTCGGGTAATGGAGAAAATAGCAGATTCACGCAATAAGTCAAGCAGTTGCGCACAAACCTTTCCCTCCTTTTGCGGTTAATTCCAAATGTAAAGCACATAGAGATATGAGGGGTGCATCAATCGAAAGTGGAGCATGTTCCCTTTCAGATGACACCACGATTGCAAGATCTGGCCAATTTTCGATTTTGCAGAATCGCATGTACGAAGCCTTTTTTGAGCGGAGCTGACCTCGGGTAATGGAGAAAATGGCAGATTGACGCAAAAAAGTCAAGCAGTTGCACACAAACGTTCGCCTCCTTTTGCGGTTATTTCCGAAAGTAAAGCACATAGAGATATGAGAGGTGCATCAATCGAAAGTGGAGCATGTTCCCTTTCAGATGACACCACGATTGCAAGATCTGGCCAATTTTCGATTTTTCAGAATCGCATGTACGAAGCCTTTTTTGAGCATAGCTAACCTCGTTTAATGGAGAAAATGGCAGATTTACGCAATAAGTCAAGCAGTTGCGCACAAACCTTTCCCTCCTTTTGCGGTTAATTCCGAATGTAAAGCACATAGAGATATGAGGGGTGCATCAATCGAAAGTGGAGCATGTTCCCTTTCAGATGACACCACGATTGCAAGATCTGGCCAATTTTCGATTTTGCAGAATCGCATGTACGAAGCCTTCTTTGAGCGGAGCTGACCTCGGGTAATGGAGAAAATGGCAGATTGACGCAAAAAAGTCAAGCAGTTGCGCACAAACCTTTCCCTCCTTTTGCTGTTAATTCCGAATGTAAAGCACATAGAGATATGAGGGGTGCATCAATCGAAAGTGGAGCATGTTCCCTTTCAGATGACACCACGATTGCAAGATCTGGCCAATTTTTGATTTTTCAGAATCGCATGTACGAAGACTTTTTTAAGCGGAGCTGACCTCGGGTAATGGAGAAAATGGCAGATTGACGCAAAAAAGTCAAGTAGTTGCATACAAACATTCGCCTGCTTTTGCGGTTAATTCCGAATGTAAAGCACATAGAGATATGAGGGGTGCATTAATCGAAAGTGGAGCATGTTCCCTTTCAGATGACACCACGATTGCAAGATCTGGCCAATTTTTGATTTTTCAGAATCGCATGTACGAAGCCTTTTTTGAGCATAGCTAACCTCGGGTAATGGAGAAAATGGCAGATTTACGCAATAAGTCAAGCAGTTGCACACAAACCTTTTCCTCCTTTTGCGGTTATTTTGGAAAGTAAAGCACATAGAGATATGAGGGGTGCATCAATCGAAAGTGGAGCATGTTCCCTTTTAGATGACACCACGATTGCAAGATCTGGCCAATTTTCGATTTTGCAGAATCGCATGTACGAAGCCTTCTTTGAGCGGAGCTGACCTCGGGTAATGGAGAAAATGGCAGATTGACGCAAAAAAGTCAAGCAGTTGCACACAAACGTTCGCCTGCTTTTGCGGTTAATTCCGAATGTAAAGCACATAGAGATATGAGAGGTGCATCAATCGAAAGAGGAGCATGTTCCCTCTCAGATGGACACCACGATTGCAAGATCTGGCCAATTTTTGATTTTTCAGAATCGCATGTACGAAGCCTTTTTTGAGCATAGCTAACCTCGGGTAATGGAGAAAATGGCAGATTTACGCAATAAGTCAAGCAGTTGCACACAAACCTTTTCCTCCTTTTGCGGTTAATTCCGAATGTAAAGCACATAGAGATATGAGAGGTGCATCAATCGAAAGAGGAGCATGTTCCCTTTCAGATGACACCACGATTGCAAGATCTGTCCAATTTTTGATTTTTCAGAATCGCATGTACGAAGCCTTTTTTGAGCATAGCTAACCTCGGGTAATGGAGAAAATGGCAGATTTACGCAATAAGTCAAGCAGTTGCACACAAACCTTTTCCTCCTTTTGCGGTTATTTTGGAAAGTAAAGCACATAGAGATATGAGGGGTGCATCAATCGAAAGTGGAGAGTGTTCCCTTTCAGATGACACCACGATTGCAAGATCTGGCCAATTTTTGATTTTTCAGAATCGCATGTACGAAGCCTTTTTTGAGCGGAGCTGACCTCGGGTAATGGAGAAAATGGCAGATTTACGCAAAAAAGTCAAGCAGTTGCACACAAACCTCTTCCTCCTTTTGCGGTTAATTCCGAATGTAAACCACATAGAGATATGAGAGGTGCATCAATCGAAAGTGGAGCATGTTCCCTTTCAGATGACACCACGATTCCAAGATCTGGCCATTTTTCTGGCCAATTTTAGATTTTTCAGAATCGCATGTACGAAGCCTTTTTTGAGCATAGCTAACCTCGGGTAATGGAGAAAATGGCAGATTTACGCAATAAGTCAAGCAGTTGCGCACAAACCTTTCCCTCCTTTTGCGGTTAATTCCAAATGTAAAGCACATAGAGATATGAGGGGTGCATCAATCGAAAGTGGAGCATGTTCCCTTTCAGATGACACCACGATTGCAAGATCTGGCCAATTTTCGATTTTGCAGAATCGCATGTACGAAGCCTTTTTTTGAGCGGAGCTGACCTCGGGTAATGGAGAAAATGGCAGATTGACGCAAAAAAGTCAAGCAGTTGCACACAAACGTTCGCCTCCTTTTGCGGTTATTTCCGAAAGTAAAGCACATAGAGATATGAGAGGTGCATCAATCGAAAGTGGAGCATGTTCCCTTTCAGATGACACCACGATTGCAAGATCTGGCCAATTTTCGATTTTTCAGAATCGCATGTACGAAGCCTTTTTTGAGCATAGCTAACCTCGGGTAATGGAGAAAATGGCAGATTTACGCAATAAGTCAAGCAGTTGCGCACAAACCTTTCCCTCCTTTTGCGGTTAATTCCGAATGTAAAGCACATAGAGATATGAGGGGTGCATCAATCGAAAGTGGAGCATGTTCCCTTTCAGATGACACCACGATTGCAAGATCTGGCCAATTTTCGATTTTGCAGAATCGCATGTACGAAGCCTTCTTTGAGCGGAGCTGACCTCGGGTAATGGAGAAAATGGCAGATTGACGCAAAAAAGTCAAGCAGTTGCGCACAAACCTTTCCCTCCTTTTGCTGTTAATTCCGAATGTAAAGCACATAGAGATATGAGGGGTGCATCAATCGAAAGTGGAGCATGTTCCCTTTCAGATGACACCACGATTGCAAGATCTGGCCAATTTTTGATTTTTCAGAATCGCATGTACGAAGACTTTTTTAAGCGGAGCTGACCTCGGGTAATGGAGAAAATGGCAGATTGACGCAAAAAAGTCAAGTAGTTGCATACAAACATTCGCCTGCTTTTGCGGTTAATTCCGAATGTAAAGCACATAGAGATATGAGGGGTGCATTAATCGAAAGTGGAGCATGTTCCCTCTCAGATGACACCACGATTGCAAGATCTGGCCAATTTTCGATTTTTCAGAATCGCATGTACGAAGCCTTTTTTGAGCATAGCTAACCTCGGGTAATGGAGAAAATGGCAGATTTACGCAATAAGTCAAGCAGTTGCGCACAAACCTTTCCCTCCTTTTGCGGTTAATTCCGAATGTAAAGCACATAGAGATATGAGGGGTGCATCAATCGAAAGTGGAGCATGTTCCCTTTCAGATGACGCCACGATTGTAAGATCTGGCCAATTTTCGATTTTGCAGAATCGCATGTACGAAGCCTTCTTTGAGCGGAGCTGACCTCGGGTAATGGAGAAAATGGCAGATTGATGCAAAAAAGTCAAGCAGTTGCACACAAACGTTTGCCTCCTTTTGCGGTTATTTTGGAAAGTAAAGCACATAGAGATATGAGAGGTGCATCAATCGAAAGAGGAGCATGTTCCCTTCCAGATGACACCACGATTGCAAGATCTGGCCAATTTCTGATTTTTCAGAATCGCATGTACGAAGCCTTTTTTGAGCATAGCTAACCTCGGGTAATGGAAAAAATAGCAGATTTACGCAATAAGTCAAGCAGTTGCGCAAAAACCTTTCCCTCCTTTTGCGGTTAATTCCGAATGTAAAGCACATAGAGATATGAGGGGTGCATCAATCGAAAGTGGAGCATGTTCCCTTTCAGATGACACCACGATTGCAAGATCTGGCCAATTTTCGATTTTGCAGAATCGCATGTACGAAGCCTTCTTTGAGCGGAGCTGACCTCGGGTAATGGAGAAAATGGCAGATTGACGCAAAAAAGTCAAACAGTTGCACACAAATGTTCGCCTCCTTTTGCGGTTAATTCCGAATGTAAAGCACATAGAGATATGAGAGGTGCATCAATCGAAAGAGGAGCATGTTCCCTTTCAGATGACACCACGATTGCAAGATCTGTCCAATTTTTGATTTTTCAGAATCGCATGTACGAAGCCTTTTTTGAGCATAGCTAACCTCGGGTAATGGAGAAAATGGCAGATTTACGCAATAAGTCAAGCAGTTGCACACAAACCTTTTCCTCCTTTTGCGGTTATTTTGGAAAGTAAAGCACATAGAGATATGAGGGGTGCATCAATCGAAAGTGGAGCATGTTCCCTTTTAGATGACACCACGATTGCAAGATCTGGCCAATTTTCGATTTTGCAGAATCGCATGTACGAAGCCTTCTTTGAGCGGAGCTGACCTCGGGTAATGGAGAAAATGGCAGATTGACGCAAAAAAGTCAAGCAGTTGCACACAAACGTTCGCCTGCTTTTGCGGTTAATTCCGAATGTAAAGCACATAGAGATATGAGAGGTGCATCAATCGAAAGAGGAGCATGTTCCCTCTCAGATGACACCACGATTGCAAGATCTGGCCAATTTTTGATTTTTCAGAATCGCATGTACGAAGCCTTTTTTGAGCATAGCTAACCTCGGGTAATGGAGAAAATGGCAGATTTACGCAATAAGTCAAGCAGTTGCACACAAACCTTTTCCTCCTTTTGCGGTTAATTCCGAATGTAAAGCACATAGAGATATGAGAGGTGCATCAATCGAAAGAGGAGCATGTTCCCTTTCAGATGACACCACGATTGCAAGATCTGTCCAATTTTTGATTTTTCAGAATCGCATGTACGAAGCCTTTTTTGAGCATAGCTAACCTCGGGTAATGGAGAAAATGGCAGATTTACGCAATAAGTCAAGCAGTTGCACACAAACCTTTTCCTCCTTTTGCGGTTATTTTGGAAAGTAAAGCACATAGAGATATGAGGGGTGCATCAATCGAAAGTGGAGAGTGTTCCCTTTCAGATGACACCACGGTTGCAAGATCTGGCCAATTTTTGATTTTTCAGAATCGCATGTACGAAGCCTTTTTTAAGCGGAGCTGACCTCGGGTAATGGAGAAAATGGCAGGTTGACGCAAAAAAGTCAAGTAGTTGCACACAAACCTTTCCCTCCTTTTGCGGTTAATTCCGAAAGTAAAGCACATAGAGATATGAGGGGTGCATCAATCGAAAGTGGAGCATGTTCCCTTTCAGATGACACCACGATTGCAAGATCTGGCCAATTTTTGATTTTTCAGAATCGCATGTACGAAGCCTTTTTTGAGCATAGCTAACCTCGGGTAATGGAGAAAATAGCAGATTCACGCAATAAGTCAAGCAGTTGCGCACAAACCTTTCCCTCCTTTTGCGGTTAATTCCAAATGTAAAGCACATAGAGATATGAGGGGTGCATCAATCGAAAGTGGAGCATGTTCCCTTTCAGATGACACCACGATTGCAAGATCTGGCCAATTTTCGATTTTGCAGAATCGCATGTACGAAGCCTTTTTTGAGCGGAGCTGACCTCGGGTAATGGAGAAAATGGCAGATTGACGCAAAAAAGTCAAGCAGTTGCACACAAACGTTCGCCTCCTTTTGCGGTTATTTCCGAAAGTAAAGCACATAGAGATATGAGAGGTGCATCAATCGAAAGTGGAGCATGTTCCCTTTCAGATGACACCACGATTGCAAGATCTGGCCAATTTTCGATTTTTCAGAATCGCATGTACGAAGCCTTTTTTGAGCATAGCTAACCTCGGGTAATGGAGAAAATGGCAGATTTACGCAAAAAAGTCAAGCAGTTGCACACAAACGTTCGCCTCCTTTTGCGGTTAATTCCGAATGTAAAGCACATAGAGATATGAGGGGTGCATCAATCGAAAGTGGAGCATGTTCCCTTTCAGATGACACCACGATTGCAAGATCTGGCCAATTTTCGATTTTGCAGAATCGCATGTACGAAGCCTTCTTTGAGCGGAGCTGACCTCGGGTAATGGAGAAAATGGCAGATTGACGCAAAAAAGTCAAACAGTTGCACACAAATGTTCGCCTCCTTTTGCGGTTAATTCCGAATGTAAAGCACATAGAGATATGAGAGGTGCATCAATCGAAAGAGGAGCATGTTCCCTTTCAGATGACACCACGATTGCAAGATCTGTCCAATTTTTGATTTTTCAGAATCGCATGTACGAAGCCTTTTTTGAGCATAGCTAACCTCGGGTAATGGAGAAAATGGCAGATTTACGCAATAAGTCAAGCAGTTGCACACAAACCTTTTCCTCCTTTTGCGGTTATTTTGGAAAGTAAAGCACATAGAGATATGAGGGGTGCATCAATCGAAAGTGGAGCATGTTCCCTTTCAGATGACACCACGATTGCAAGATCTGGCCAATTTTTGATTTTTCAGAATCGCATGTACGAAGCCTTTTTTAAGCGGAGCTGACCTCGGGTAATGGAGAAAATGGCAGGTTGACGCAAAAAAGTCAAGTAATTGCACACAAACCTTTCCCTCCTTTTGCGGTTAATTCCGAAAGTAAAGCACATAGAGATATGAGGGGTGCATCAATCGAAAGTGGAGCATGTTCCCTTTTAGATGACACCACGATTGCAAGATCTGGCCAATTTTCGATTTTGCAGAATCGCATGTACGAAGCCTTCTTTGAGCGGAGCTGACCTCGGGTAATGGAGAAAATGACAGATTGACGCAAAAAAGTCAAGCAGTTGCACACAAACGTTCGCCTGCTTTTGCGGTTAATTCCGAATGTAAAGCACATAGAGATATGAGAGGTGCATCAATCGAAAGAGGAGCATGTTCCCTCTCAGATGACACCACGATTGCAAGATCTGGCCAATTTTTGATTTTTCAGAATCGCATGTACGAAGCCTTTTTTGAGCATAGCTAACCTCGGGTAATGGAGAAAATGGCAGATTTACGCAATAAGTCAAGCAGTTGCACACAAACCTTTTCCTCCTTTTGCGGTTAATTCCGAATGTAAAGCACATAGAGATATGAGAGGTGCATCAATCGAAAGAGGAGCATGTTCCCTTTCAGATGACACCACGATTGCAAGATCTGGCCAATTTTTGATTTTTCAGAATCGCATGTACGAAGCCTTTTTTGAGCATAGCTAACCTCGGGTAATGGAGAAAATGGCAGATTTACGCAATAAGTCAAGCAGTTGCACACAAACCTTTTCCTCCTTTTGCGGTTATTTTGGAAAGTAAAGCACATAGAGATATGAGGGGTGCATCAATCGAAAGTGGAGAGTGTTCCCTTTCAGATGACACCACGGTTGCAAGATCTGGCCAATTTTTGATTTTTCAGAATCGCATGTACGAAGCCTTTTTTAAGCGGAGCTGACCTCGGGTAATGGAGAAAATGGCATGTTGACGCAAAAAAGTCAAGTAGTTGCACACAAACCTTTCCCTCCTTTTGCGGTTAATTCCGAAAGTAAAGCACATAGAGATATGAGGGGTGCATCAATCGAAAGTGGAGCATGTTCCCTTTTAGATGACACCACGATTGCAAGATCTGGCCAATTTTCGATTTTTCAGAATCGCATGTACGAAGCCTTCTTTGAGCGGAGCTGACCTCGGGTAATGGAGAAAATGGCAGATTGACGCAAAAAAGTCAAGCAGTTGCACACAAACGTTCGCCTGCTTTTGCGGTTAATTCCGAATGTAAAGCACATAGAGATATGAGAGGTGCATCAATCGAAAGAGGAGTATGTTCCCTCTCAGATGACACCACGATTGCAAGATCTGGCCAATTTTTGATTTTTCAGAATCGCATGTACGAAGCCTTTTTTGAGCATAGCTGACCTCGGGTAATGGAGAAAATGGCAGATTGACGCAAAAAGTCAAGCAGTTGCACACAAACGTTCGCCTGCTTTTGCGGTTAATTCCGAATATAAAGCACATAGAGATATGAGAGGTGCATCAATCGAAAGAGGAGCATGTTCCCTTCCAGATGACACCACGATTGCAAGATCTGGCCAATTTTCGATTTTGCAGAATCGCATGTACGAAGCCTTCTTTGAGCGGAGCTGACCTCGGGTAATGGAGAAAATGGCAGATTGATGCAAAAAAGTCAAGCAGTTGCACACAAACGTTTGCCTCCTTTTGCGGTTATTTTGGAAAGTAAAGCACATAGAGATATGAGAGGTGCATCAATCGAAAGAGGAGCATGTTCCCTTCCAGATGACACCACGATTGCAAGATCTGGCCAATTTCTGATTTTTCAGAATCGCATGTACGAAGCCTTTTTTGAGCATAGCTAACCTCGGGTAATGGAGAAAATAGCAGATTTACGCAATAAGTCAAGCAGTTGCGCAAAAACCTTTCCCTCCTTTTGCGGTTAATTCCGAATGTAAAGCACATAGAGATATGAGGGGTGCATCAATCGAAAGTGGAGCATGTTCCCTTTCAGATGACACCACGATTGCAAGATCTGGCCAATTTTCGATTTTGCAGAATCGCATGTACGAAGCCTTCTTTGAGCGGAGCTGACCTCGGGTAATGGAGAAAATGGCAGATTGACGCAAAAAAGTCAAACAGTTGCACACAAATGTTCGCCTCCTTTTGCGGTTAATTCCGAATGTAAAGCACATAGAGATATGAGAGGTGCATCAATCGAAAGAGGAGCATGTTCCCTTTCAGATGACACCACGATTGCAAGATCTGTCCAATTTTTGATTTTTCAGAATCGCATGTACGAAGCCTTTTTTGAGCATAGCTAACCTCGGGTAATGGAGAAAATGGCAGATTTACGCAATAAGTCAAGCAGTTGCACACAAACCTTTTCCTCCTTTTGCGGTTATTTTGGAAAGTAAAGCACATAGAGATATGAGGGGTGCATCAATCGAAAGTGGAGCATGTTCCCTTTCAGATGACACCACGATTGCAAGATCTGGCCAATTTTTGATTTTTCAGAATCGCATGTACGAAGCCTTTTTTAAGCGGAGCTGACCTCGGGTAATGGAGAAAATGGCAGGTTGACGCAAAAAAGTCAAGTAATTGCACACAAACCTTTCCCTCCTTTTGCGGTTAATTCCGAAAGTAAAGCACATAGAGATATGAGGGGTGCATCAATCGAAAGTGGAGCATGTTCCCTTTTAGATGACACCACGATTGCAAGATCTGGCCAATTTTCGATTTTGCAGAATCGCATGTACGAAGCCTTCTTTGAGCGGAGCTGACCTCGGGTAATGGAGAAAATGACAGATTGACGCAAAAAAGTCAAGCAGTTGCACACAAACGTTCGCCTGCTTTTGCGGTTAATTCCGAATGTAAAGCACATAGAGATATGAGAGGTGCATCAATCGAAAGAGGAGCATGTTCCCTCTCAGATGACACCACGATTGCAAGATCTGGCCAATTTTTGATTTTTCAGAATCGCATGTACGAAGCCTTTTTTGAGCATAGCTAACCTCGGGTAATGGAGAAAATGGCAGATTTACGCAATAAGTCAAGCAGTTGCACACAAACCTTTTCCTCCTTTTGCGGTTAATTCCGAATGTAAAGCACATAGAGATATGAGAGGTGCATCAATCGAAAGAGGAGCATGTTCCCTTTCAGATGACACCACGATTGCAAGATCTGTCCAATTTTTGATTTTTCAGAATCGCATGTACGAAGCCTTTTTTGAGCATAGCTAACCTCGGGTAATGGAGAAAATGGCAGATTTACGCAATAAGTCAAGCAGTTGCACACAAACCTTTTCCTCCTTTTGCGGTTATTTTGGAAAGTAAAGCACATAGAGATATGAGGGGTGCATCAATCGAAAGTGGAGAGTGTTCCCTTTCAGATGACACCACGGTTGCAAGATCTGGCCAATTTTTGATTTTTCAGAATCGCATGTACGAAGCCTTTTTTAAGCGGAGCTGACCTCGGGTAATGGAGAAAATGGCAGGTTGACGCAAAAAAGTCAAGTAGTTGCACACAAACCTTTCCCTCCTTTTGCGGTTAATTCCGAAAGTAAAGCACATAGAGATATGAGGGGTGCATCAATCGAAAGTGGAGCATGTTCCCTTTTAGATGACACCACGATTGCAAGATCTGGCCAATTTTCGATTTTTCAGAATCGCATGTACGAAGCCTTCTTTGAGCGGAGCTGACCTCGGGTAATGGAGAAAATGGCAGATTGACGCAAAAAAGTCAAGCAGTTGCACACAAACGTTCGCCTGCTTTTGCGGTTAATTCCGAATGTAAAGCACATAGAGATATGAGAGGTGCATCAATCGAAAGAGGAGTATGTTCCCTCTCAGATGACACCACGATTGCAAGATCTGGCCAATTTTTGATTTTTCAGAATCGCATGTACGAAGCCTTTTTTGAGCATAGCTAACCTCGGGTAATGGAGAAAATGGCAGATTTACGCAATAAGTCAAGCAGTTGCACACAAACCTTTTCCTCCTTTTGCGGTTAATTCCGAATGTAAAGCACATAGAGATATGAGAGGTGCATCAATCGAAAGAGGAGCATGTTCCCTTTCAGATGACACCACGATTGCAAGATCTGGCCAATTTTTGATTTTTCAGAATCGCATGTACGAAGCCTTTTTTGAGCATAGCTAACCTCGGGTAATGGAGAAAATAGCAGATTTACGCAATAAGTCAAGCAGTTGTGCACAAACCTTTCCCTCCTTTTACGGTTAATTCCGAATGTAAAGCACATAGAGATATGAGGGGTGCATCAATCGAAAGTGGAGCATGTTCCCTCTCAGATGACACCACGATTGCAAGATCTGGCCAATTTTCGATTTTGCAGAATCGCATGTACGAAGCCTTCTTTGAGCGGAGCTGACCTCGGGTAATGAAGAAAATGGCAGATTGACGCAAAAAAGTCAAGCAGTTGCACACAAACGTTCGCCTGCTTTTGCGGTTAATTCCGAATGTAAAGCACATAGAGATATGAGAGGTGCATCAATCGAAAGAGGAGCATGTTCCCTCTCAGATGACACCACGATTGCAAGATCTGGCCAATTTTTGATTTTTCAGAATCGCATGTACGAAGCCTTTTTTGAGCATAGCTAACCTCGGGTAATGGAGAAAATGGCAGATTTACGCAATAAGTCAAGCAGTTGCACACAAACCTTTTCCTCCTTTTGCGGTTAATTCCGAAAGTAAAGCACATAGAGATATGAGAGGTGCATCAATCGAAAGAGAAGCGTGTTCCCTTTCAGATGACACCACGATTGCAAGATCTGGCCAATTTTTAATTTTTTAGAATCGCATGTACGAAGGCTTTTTTGAGCGGAGCTGACCTCGGGTAATGGAGAAAATGGCAGATTTACGCAACAAAGTCAAGCAGTTGCACACATACGTTCGCCTGCTTTTGCGTTGAATTCCGAATGTAAAGCACATAAAGATATGAGAGGTGCATCAATCGAAAGAGGAGTGTGTTCCCTTTCAGAAGACACCACGATTGCAAGATCTGGCCAAATTTCGATTTTTCAGAATCGCATGTACGAAGCCTTTTTTAAGCGGAGCTGACCTCGGGTAATGGAGAAAATGGCAGGTTGACGCAAAAAAGTCAAGTAGTTGCACACAAACGTTCGCCTCCTTTTGCGGTTAATTCCGAAAGTAAAGCACATAGAGATATGAGAGGTGCATCAATCGAAAGTGGAGCATGTTCCCTTCCAGATGACACCACGATTGCAAGATCTGGCCAATTTTCGATTTTTCAGAATCGCATGTACGAAGCCTTTTTTGAGCATAGCTAACCTCGGGTAATGGAGAAAATAGCAGATTTACGCAATAAGTCAAGAAGTTGCGCACAAACCTTTCCCTCCTTTTGCGGTTAATTCCGAATGTAAAGCACATAGAGATATGAGGGGTGCATCAATCGAAAGTGGAGCATGTTCCCTTTCAGATGACACCACGATTGCAAGATCTGGCCAATTTTCGATTTTGCAGAATCGCATGTACGAAGCCTTCTTTGAGCGGAGCTGACCTCGGGTAATGGAGAAAATGGCAGATTGACGCAATAAGTCAAGCAGTTGCACACAAACTTTTTCCTCCTTTTGCGGTTATTTTGGAAAATAAAGCACATAGAGATATGAGGGGTGCATCAATCGAAAGTGGAGCGTGTTCCCTTTCAGATGACACCACGATTGCAAGATCTGGCCAATTTTTGATTTTTCAGAATCGCATGTACGAAGCCTTTTTTAAGCGGAGCTGACCTCGGGTAATGGAGAAAATGGCAGATTGACGCAAAAAAGTCAAGTAGTTGCACACAAACGTTCGCCTGCTTTTGCGGTTAATTCCGAATGTAAAGCACATAGAGATATGAGGGGTGCATTAATCGAAAGTTGAGCATGTTCCCTCTCAGATGACACCACGATTGCAAGATCTGGCCAATTTTCGATTTTGCAGAATCGCATGTACGAAGCCTTTTTTGAGCATAGCTAACCTCGGGTAATGGAGAAAATGGCAGATTTACGCAATAAGTCAAGCAGTTGCGCACAAACCTTTCCCTCCTTTTGCGGTTAATTCCGAATGTAAAGCACATAGAGATATGAGGGGTGCATCAATCGAAAGTGGAGCATGTTCCCTTTCAGATGACACCACGATTGCAAGATCTGGCCAATTTTCGATTTTGCAGAATCGCATGTACGAAGCCTTCTTTGAGCGGAGCTGACCTCGGGTAATGGAGAAAATGGCAGATTTACGCAACAAAGTCAAGCAGTTGCACACAAACGTTCGCCTGCTTTTGCGGTTAATTCCGAATGTAAAGCACATAAAGATATGACAGGTGCATCGATCGAAAGAGGAGTATGTTCCCTTTCAGATGACACCACGATTGCAAGATCTGGCCAATTTTCGATTTTTCAGAATCGCATGTACGAAGCCTTTTTAAAGCGGAGCTGACCTCGGGTAATGGAGAAAATGGCAGGTTGACGCAAAAAAGTCAAGTAGTTGCACACAAACCTTTCCCTCCTTTTGCGGTTAATTCCGAAAGTAAAGCACATAGAGATATGAGAGGTGCATCAATCGAAAGTGGAGCATGTTCCCTTTCAGATGACACCACGATTGCAAGATCTGGCCAATTTTCGATTTTGCAGAACCGCATGTACGAAGCCTTCTTTGAGCGGAGCTGACCTCGGGTAATGGAGAAAATGGCAGATTGACGCAAAAAGTCAAGCAGTTGCACACAAACGTTCGCCTGCTTTTGCGGTTAATTCCGAATATAAAGCACATAGAGATATGAGAGGTGCATCAATCGAAAGAGGAGCATGTTCCCTTCCAGATGACACCACGATTGCAAGATCTGGCCAATTTTCGATTTTGCAGAATCGCATGTACGAAGCCTTCTTTGAGCGGAGCTAACCTCGGGTAATGGAGAAAATAGCAGATTTACGCAATAAGTCAAGAAGTTGCGCACAAACCTTTCCCTCCTTTTGCGGTTAATTCCGAATGTAAAGCACATAGAGATATGAGGGGTGCATCAATCGAAAGTGGAGCATGTTCTCTTTCAGATGACACCACGATTGCAAGATCTGGCCAATTTTCGATTTTGCAGAATCGCATGTACGAAGCCTTCTTTGAGCGGAGCTGACCTCGGGTAATGGAGAAAATGGCAGATTGACGCAAAAAAGTCAAGCAATTGCACACAAACGTTCGCCTCCTTTTGCGGTTATTTCCGAATGTAAAGCACATAGAGATATGAGAGGTGCATCAATCGAAAGAGGAGCATGATCCCTTCCAGATGACACCACGATTGCAAGATCTGGCCAATTTTTGATTTTTCAGAATCGCATGTACGAAGCCTTTTTTGAGCATAGCTAACCTCGGGTAATGGAGAAAATGGCAGATTTACGCAATAAGTCAAGCAGTTGCACACAAACCTTTTCCTCCTTTTGCGGTTATTTTGGAAAGTAAAGCACATAGAGATATGAGGGGTGCATCAATCGAAAGTGGAGCGTGTTCCCTTTCAGATGACACCACGATTGCAAGATCTGGCCAATTTTTGATTTTTCAGAATCGCATGTACGAAGCCTTTTTTAAGCGGAGCTGACCTCGGGTAATGGAGAAAATGGCAGATTGACGCAAAAAAGTCAAGTAGTTGCACACAAACGTTCGCCTGCTTTTGCGGTTAATTCCGAATGTAAAGCACATAGAGATATGAGGGGTGCATTAATCGAAAGTGGAGCATGTTCCCTCTCAGATGACACCACGATTGCAAGATCTGGCCAATTTTCGATTTTTCAGAATCGCATGTACGAAGCCTTTTTTGAGCATAGCTAACCTCGGGTAATGGAGAAAATGGCAGATTTACGCAATAAGTCAAGCAGTTGCGCACAAACCTTTCCCTCCTTTTGCGGTTAATTCCGAATGTAAAGCACATAGAGATATGAGGGGTGCATCAATCGAAAGTGGAGCATGTTCCCTTTCAGATGACACCACGATTGCAAGATCTGGCCAATTTTCGATTTTGCAGAATCGCATGTACGAAGCCTTCTTTGAGCGGAGCTGACCTCGGGTAATGGAGAAAATGGCAGATTGACGCAAAAAAGTCAAGCAGTTGCACACAAACGTTCGCCTGCTTTTGCGGTTAATTCCGAATATAAAGCACATAGAGATATGAGAGGTGCATCAATCGAAAGAGGAGCATGTTCCCTTCCAGATGACACCACGATTGCAAGATCTGGCCAATTTTTGATTTTTCAGAATCGCATGTACGAAGCCTTTTTTGAGCATAGCTAACCTCGGGTAATGGAGAAAATGGCAGATTTACGCAATAAGTCAAGCAGTTGCACACAAACCTTTTCCTCCTTTTGCAGTTATTTTGGAAAGTAAAGCACATAGAGATATGAGGGGTGCATCAATCGAAAGTGGAGCGTGTTCCCTTTCAGATGACACCACGATTGCAAGATCTGGCCAATTTTTGATTTTTCAGAATCGCATGTACGAAGCCTTCTTTGAGCGGAGCTGACCTCGGGTAATGGAGAAAATGGCAGATTGACGCAAAAAAGTCAAGTAGTTGCACACAAACGTTCGCCTGCTTTTGCAGTTAATTCCGAATGTAAAGCACATAGAGATATGAGGGGTGCATTAATCGAAAGTGGAGCATGTTCCCTTTCAGATGACACCACGATTGCAAGATCTGGCCAATTTTTGATTTTTCAGAATCGCATGTACGAAGCCTTTTTTGAGCATAGCTAACCTCGGGTAATGGAGAAAATAGCAGATTTACGCAATAAGTCAAGCAGTTGCGCACAAACCTTTCCCTCCTTTTGCGGTTAATTCCAAATGTAAAGCACATAGAGATATGAGGGGTGCATCAATCGAAAGTGGAGCATGTTCCCTTTCAGATGACACCACGATTGCAAGATCTGGCCAATTTTCGATTTTGCAGAATCGCATGTACGAAGCCTTCTTTGAGCGGAGCTGACCTCGGGTAATGGAGAAAATGGCAGATTGACGCAAAAAAGTCAAGCAGTTGCACACAAACGTTCGCCTGCTTTTGCGGTTAATTCCAAATGTAAAGCACATAGAGATATGACAGGTGCATCAATCGAAAGTGGAGCATGTTCCCTTTCAGATGACACCACGATTGCAAGATCTGGCCAATTTTTGATTTTTCAGAATCGCATGTACGAAGCCTTTTTTGAGCATAGCTGACCTCGGGTAATGGAGAAAATGGCAGATTGACGCAAAAAAGTCAAGCAGTTGCACACAAACGTTCGCCTCCTTTTGCGGTTATTTCCGAAAGTAAAGCACATAGAGATATGAGAGGTGCATCAATCGAAAGAGAAGCGTGTTCCCTTTCAGATGACACCACGATTGCAAGATCTGGCCAATTTTTAATTTTTTAGAATCGCATGTACGAAGCTTTTTTGAGCGGAGCTGACCTCGGGTAATGGAGAAAATGGCAGATTTACGCAACAAAGTCAAGCAGTTGCACACAAACGTTCGCCTGCTTTTGCGGTGAATTCCGAATGTAAAGCACATAGAGATATGAGAGGTGCATCAATCGAAAGAGGAGTATGTTCCCTTTCAGATGACACCACGATTGCAAGATCTGGCTAATTTTCGATTTTTCAGAATCGCATGTACGAAGCCTTTTTTGAGCATAGCTAACCTCGGGTAATGGAGAAAATAGCAGATTTACGCAATAAGTCAAGCAGTTGCGCACAAACCTTTCCCTCCTTTTGCGGTTAATTCCGAATGTAAAGCACATAGAGATATGAGGGGTGCATCAATAGAAAGTGGAGCATGTTCCCTTTCAGATGACACCACGATTGCAAGATCTGGCCAATTTTCGATTTTGCAGAATCGCATGTACGAAGCCTTCTTTGAGCGGAGCTGACCTCGGGTAATGGAGAAAATGGCAGATTGACGCAAAAAAGTCAAGTAGTTGCACACAAACATTCGCCTGCTTTTGCGGTTAATTCCGAATGTAAAGCACATAGAGATATGAGAGGTGCATCAATCGAAAGAGGAGCATGATCCCTTCCAGATGACACCACGATTGCAAGATCTGGCCAATTTTCGATTTTGCAGAATCGCATGTACGAAGCCTTTTTTGAGCATAGCTAACCTCGGGTAATGGAGAAAATGGCAGATTTACGCAATAAGTCAAGCAGTTGCACACAAACCTATTCGTCCTTTTGCGGTTATTTTGGAAAGTAAAGCACATAGAGATATGAGGGGTGCATCAATCGAAAGTGGAGCGTGTTCCCTTTCAGATGACACCACGATTGCAAGATCTGGCCAATTTTTGATTTTTCAGAATCGCATGTACGAAGCCTTTTTTAAGCGGAGCTGACCTCGGGTAATGGAGAAAATGGCAGATTGACGCAAAAAAGTCAAGCAGTTGCACACAAACGTTCGCCTGCTTTTGCGGTTAATTCCGAATGTAAAGCACATAGAGATATGAGGGGTGCATTAATCGAAAGTGGAGCATGTTCCCTCTCAGATGACACCACGATTGCAAGATCTGGCCAATTTTCGATTTTTCAGAATCGCATGTACGAAGCCTTTTTTGAGCATAGCTAACCTCGGGTAATGGAGAAAATGGCAGATTTACGAAATAAGTCAAGCAGTTGCGCACAAACCTTTCCCTCCTTTTGCGGTTAATTCCGAATGTAAAGCACATAGAGATATGAGGGGTGCATCAATCGAAAGTGGAGCATGTTCCCTTTCAGATGACACCACGATTGCAAGATCTGGCCAATTTTCGATTTTGCAGAATCGCATGTACGAAGCCTTCTTTGAGCGGAGCTGACCTCGGGTAATGGAGAAAATGGCAGATTGACGCAAAAAAGTCAAGCAGTTGCACACAAACGTTCGCCTCCTTTTGCGGTTTTTTCCGAAAGTAAAGCACATAGAGATATGAGAGGTGCATCAATCGAAAGTGGAGCATGTTCCCTTTCAGATGACACCACGATTGCAAGATCTGGCCAATTTTCGATTTTGCAGAATCGCATGTACGAAGCCTTCTTTGAGCGGAGCTGACCTCGGGTAATGGAGAAAATGGCAGATTGACGCAAAAAAGTCAAGCAGTTGCACACAAACGTTCGCCTGCTTTTGCGGTTAATTCCGAATATAAAGCACATAGAGATATGAAAGGTGCATCAATCGAAAGAGGAGCATATTCCCTTTCAGATGACACCACGATTGCAAGATCTGGCCAATTTTTGATTTTTCAGAATCGCATGTACGAAGCCTTTTTTGAGCATAGCTAACCTCGGGTAATGGAGAAAATGGCAGATTTACGCAATAAGTCAAGCAGTTGCACACAAACCTTTTCCTCCTTTTGCGGTTATTTTGGAAAGTAAAGCACATAGAGATATGAGGGGTGCATCAATCGAAAGTGGAGCGTGTTCCCTTTCAGATGACACCACGATTGCAAGATCTGGCCAATTTTTGATTTTTCAGAATCGCATGTACGAAGCCTTTTTTAAGCGGAGCTGACCTCGGGTAATGGAGAAAATGGCAGATTGACGCAAAAAAGTCAAGTAGTTGCACACAAACGTTCGCCTGCTTTTGCTGTTAATTCCGAATGTAAAGCACATAGAGATATGAGGGGTGCATCAATCGAAAGTGGAGCATGTTCCCTCTCAGATGACACCACGATTGCAAGATCTGGCCAATTTTCGATTTTTCAGAATCGCATGTACGAAGCCTTTTTTGAGCATAGCTAACCTCGGGTAATGGAGAAAATGGCAGATTTACGCAATAAGTCAAGCAGTTGCGCACAAACCTTTCCCTCCTTTTGCGGTTAATTCCGAATGTAAAGCACATAGAGATATGAGGGGTGCATCAATCGAAAGTGGAGCATGTTCCCTTTCAGATGACACCACGATTGCAAGATCTGGCCAATTTTCGATTTTGCAGAATCGCATGTACGAAGCCTTCTTTGAGCGGAGCTGACCTCGGGTAATGGAGAAAATGGCAGATTGACGCAAAAAAGTCAAGCAGTTGCACACAAACGTTCGCCTGCTTTTGCGGTTAATTCCGAATATAAAGCACATAGAGATATGAGAGGTGCATCAATCGAAAGTGGAGCATGTTCCCTTTCAGATGACACCACGATTGCAAGATCTGGCCAATTTTCGATTTTTCAGAATCGCATGTACGAAGCCTTTTTTGAGCATAGCTAACCTCGGGTAATGGAGAAAATAGCAGATTTACGCAATAAGTCAAGCAGTTGCGCACAAACCTTTCCCTCCTTTTGCGGTTAATTCCGAATGTAAAGCACATAGAGATATGAGGGGTGCATCAATCGAAAGTTTAGCATGTTCCCTTTCAGATGACACCACGATTGCAAGATCTGGCCAATTTTCGATTTTGCAGAATCGCATGTACAAAGCCTTTTTTGAGCGGAGCTGACCTCGGGTAATGGAGAAAATGGCAGATTGACGCAAAAAAGTCAAGTAGTTGCACACAAACCTTTCCCTCCTTTTGCGGTTAATTCCAAATGTAAAGCACATAGAGATATGAGGAGTGCATCAATCGAAAGTGGAGCATGTTCCCTTTCAGATGACACCACGATTGCAAGATCTGGCCAATTTTCGATTTTGCAGAATCGCATGTACAAAGCCTTCTTTGAGCGGAGCTGACCTCCGGTAATGGAGAAAATGGCAGATTGACGCAAAAAAGTCAAGCAGTTGCACACAAACGTTCGCCTGCTTTTGCGGTTAATTCCAAATGTAAAGCACATAGAGATATGACCGGTGCATCAATCGAAAGTGGAGCATGTTCCCTTTCAGATGACACCACGATTGCAAGATCTGGCCAATTTTTGATTTTTCAGAATCGCATGTACGAAGCCTTTTTTGAGCATAGCTAACCTCGGGTAATGGAGAAAATGGCAGATTTACGCAATAAGTCAAGCAGTTGCACACAAACCTTTCCCTCCTTTTGCGGTTATTTTGGAAAAGTAAAGCACATAGAGATATGAGAGGTGCATCAATCGAAAGTGGAGCGTGTTCCCTTTCAGATGACACCACGATTGCAAGATCTGGCCAATTTTTGATTTTTCAGAATCGCATGTACGAAGCCTTTTTTAAGCGGAGCTGACCTCGGGTAATGGAGAAAATGGCAGATTGACGCAAAAAAGTCAAGCAGTTGCACACAAACGTTCGCCTCCTTTTGCGGTTATTTCCGAATGTAAAGCACATAGAGATATGAGGGGTGCATTAATCGAAAGTGGAACATGTTCCCTCTCAGATGACACCACGATTGCAAGATCTGGCCAATTTTTGATTTTTCAGAATCGCATGTACGAAGCCTTTTTTGAGCATAGCTAACCTCGGGTAATGGAGAAAATAGCAGATTTACGCAATAAGTCAAGCAGTTGCGCACAAACCTTTCCCTCCTTTTGCGGTTAATTCCGAATGTAAAGCACATAGAGATATGAGAGGTGCATCAATCGAAAGTGGAGCATGTTCCCTTTCAGATGACACCACGATTGCAAGATCTGCCCAATTTTCGATTTTGCAGAATCGCATGTACGAAGCCTTCTTTGAGCGGAGCTGACCTCGGAAAATGGCAGATTGACGCAAAAAAGTCAAGCAGTTGCACACAAACATTCGCCTCCTTTTGCGGTTATTTCCGAAAGTAAAGCACATAGAGATATGAGAGGTGCCTCAATCGAAAGAGGAGCATGTTCCCTTCCAGATGACACCACGATTGCAAGATCTGGCCAATTTTTGATTTTTCAGAATCGCATGTACGAAGCCTTTTTTGAGCATAGCTAACCTCGGGTAATGGAGAAAATGGCAGATTTACGCAATAAGTCAAGCAGTTGCGCACAAACCTTTCCCTCTTTTTGCGGTTAATTCCGAATGTAAAGCACATAGAGATATGAGGGGTGCATCAATCGAAAGTGGAGCATGTTCCCTTTCAGATGACACCACGATTGCAAGATCTGGCCAATTTTCGATTTTGCAGAATCGCATGTACGAAGCCTTCTTTGAGCGGTGCTGACATCGAGTAATGGAAAAATGGCAGATTGACGCAAAAAGTCAAGCAGTTGCACACAAACGTTCGCCTCCTTTTGCGGTTATTTCCGAAAGTAAAGCACATAGAGATATAAGAGGTGCATCAATCGAAAGTGGAGCATGTTCCCTTCCAGATGACACCACGATTGCAAAATCTGGCCAATTTTCGATTTTTCAGAATCGCATGTACGAAGCCTTTTTTGAGCGGAGCTGAACTCTAGTAATGGAGAAAATGGCAGATTTATGCAATAAGTCAAGCAGTTGCACACAAACCTTTTCCTCCTTTTGCGGTTATTTGGGAAAGTAAAGCACATAGAGATATGAGGGGTGCATCAATCGAAAGTGGAGCATGTTCCCTTTCAGATGACACCACGATTGCAAGATCTGGCCAATTTTCGATTTTTTCAGAATCGCATGTACGAAGCCTTCTTGGAGCGGAGCTGACCTCGGGTAATGGAGAAAATGGGAGATTGACGCAAAAAAGTCAAGCAGTTGCACACAAACGTTCGCCTGCTTTTGCGGTTAATTCCGAATGTAAAGCACATAGAGATATGAGAGGTGCATCAATCGAAAGAGGAGCATGTTCCCTTCCAGATGACACCACGATTGCAAGAACTGGAAAAAATTTTGTTTTTTCAGAATCGCATATACGGAGCCTTCTTTGAGCGGTGCTGACCTCGGGTAATGGAGAAAATGGCAGATTTGCGCAATAAGTCAAGCAGTTGCACACAAACCTTTTCCTCCTTTTGCGGTTATTTTCGAAAGTAAAGCACATAGAGATATGAGAGGTGCATCAATCGAAAGTGGAGCATGTTCCCTTTCAGATGACACCACGATTGCAAAATCTGGCCAATTTTAGATTTTTCAGAATCGCATGTACGAAGCCTTTTTTGAGAGTAGTTGACCTCGGGTAACTGAGAAAATGGCAGATTGACGCAAAAAAGTCAAGCAGTTGCACACAAACGTTCGCCTCCTTTTGCAGTTATTTCCGAAAGTAAAGCACATAGAGATATGAAAGGTGCATCAATCGAAAGAGGAGCATGTTCCCTTCCAGATGACACCACGATTACAAGAACTGGAAAAATTTTTGTTTTTTCAGAATCTCATATACAGAGCCTTCTTTGAGCGGTGCTGACCTCGGGTAATGGAGAAAATGGCAGATTTGCACAATAAGTCAAGCAGCTGCACACAAACCTTTTCCTCCTTTTGCGGTTATTTCCGAAAGTAAAGCACATACAGATATGAGAGGTGCATCAATCGAAAGAGGAGCATGTTCCCTTCCAGATGACACCACGATTACAAGAACTGGAAAAATTTTCGATTTTTCAGATTTGCATGTACGAAGCCTTTTTTGAGCGGAGCTGAACTCTAGTAATGGAGAAAATGGCAGATTTATGCAATAAGTCAAGCAGTTGCACACAAACCTTTTTCTCCTTTTGCGGTTATTTGGGAAAGTAAAGCACATAGAGATATGAGGGGTGCCTCAATCGAAAGAGGAGCATGTTCCTTTCCAGATGACACCACGATTGCAAGATCTGGCCAATTTTTGATTTTTCAGAATCGCATGTACGAAGCCTTTTTTGAGCATAGCTAACCTCGGGTAATGGAGAAAATGGCAGATTTACGCAATAAGTCAAGCAGTTGCGCACAAACCTTTCCCTCTTTTTGCGGTTAATTCCGAATGTAAAGCACATAGAGATATGAGGGGTGCATCAATCGAAAGTGGAGCATGTTCCCTTTCAGATGACACCACGATTGCAAGATCTGGCCAATTTTCGATTTTGCAGAATCGCATGTACGAAGCCTTCTTTGAGCGGAGCTGACCTTGGGTAATGGAGAAAATGGCAGATTGACGCAAAAAAGTCAAGCAGTTGCACACAAACGTTCGCCTCCTTTTGCGGTTATTTCCGAAAGTAAAGCACATAGAGATATGAGAGGTGCATCAATCGAAAGAGGAGCATGTTCCCTTCCAGATGACACCACGATTGCAAGATCTGGCCAATTTTTGATTTTTCAGAATCGCATGTACGAAGCCTTTTTTGAGCATAGCTAACCTCGGGTAATGGAGAAAATGGCAGATTGACGCAAAAAAGTCAAGCAGTTGCACACAAACCTTTTCCTCCTTTTGCGGTTATTTTGGAAAGTAAAGCACATAGAGATATGAGGGGTGCATCAATTGAAAGTGGAGCGTGTTACCTTTCAGATGACATCACTATTGCAAGATCTGGCCAATTTTTGATTTTTCAGAATCGCATATACGTAGCCTTCTTGGAGCGGTGCTGACCTCGGGTAATGGAGAAAATGGCAGATTGACGCAAAAAAGTCAAGCAGTTGCACACAATTGTTCGCCTCCTTTTGCGGTTATTTCCGAAAGTATAGCACATAAAGATATGAGAGGTGCATCAATCAAAAGAGGAGCATGTTCTCTTACAGATGACACCACGATTGCAAGAACTGGAAAAATTTTTGATTTTTGAGATTGGCATATACGGAGCCTTCTTTGAGCGGTGCTGACCTCGGGTAATGGAGAAAATGGCAGATTTGCGCAATAAGTCAAGCAGTTGCACACAAACCTCTTCCTCCTTTTGCGGTTATTTGGGAAAGTAAGGCACATAGAGATATGAGGGGTGCATCAATCGAAAAAGGAGCGTGTTCCCTTTCAGATGACACCACGACTGGAAGATCTGGCCAATTTTTGATTTTTCAGAATCGCATGTACGAAGCCTTCTTGGAGCGGAGCTGACCTCGTGTAATGGAGAAAATGGGAGATTGACACAAAAAAGTCAAGCAGTTGCACACAAACGTTCGCCTCCTTTTGAGGCTATTTCCGAAAGTAAAGCACATAGAGATATGAGAGGTGCATCAATCGAAAGTGGCGCATGTTTCCTTCCAGATGACACCACGATTGCAAAATCTGGCCAATTTTAGATTTTTCAGAATCGCATGTACAAGCCTTTTTTGAGTGGAGCTGACCTCGGGTAATGGAGAAAATGGCAGATTTACGCAAAAAAGTCAAGCAGTTGCACACAAACGTTCGCCTGCTTTTGCGGTTAATTCCGAATGTAAAGCACATAGAGATATAAGAGGTGCATCAATCGAAAGTGGAGCATGTTCCCTTTTAGATGACACCACGATTGCAAAATCTGGCCAATTTTCGATTTTTCAGAATCGCATGTACGAAGCCTTTTTTGAGCGGAGCTGAACTCTAGTAATAGAGAAAATGGCAGATTGACGCAATAAGTCAAGCAGTTGCACACAAACTTTTTCCTCTTTTTGCGGTTATTTGGGAAAGTAAAGCACATAGAGATATGAGGGGTGCATCAATCGAAAGTGGAGCATGTTCCCTTTTAGATGACACCACGATTGCAAAATCTGGCCAATTTTCGATTTTTCAGAATCGCATGTACGAAGCCTTTTTTGAGCGGAGCTGAACTCTAGTAATAGAGAAAATGGCAGATTTATGCAATAAGTCAAGCAGTTGCACACAAACTTTTTCCTCTTTTTGCGGTTATTTGGGAAAGTAAAGCACATAGAGATATGAGGGGTGCATCAATCGAAAGTGGAGCATGTTCCCTTTCAGATGACACCACGATTGCAAGATCTGGCCAATTTTTGATTTTTCAGAATCGCATGTACGAAGCCTTCTTGGAGCGGAGCTGACCTCTGGTAATGGAGAAAATGGGAGATTGACGCAAAAAAGTCAAGCAGTTGCACACAAACGTTCGCCTGCTTTTGCGGTTAATTCCGAATGTAAAGCACATAGAGATATGAAAGGTGCATCAATCGAAAGAGGAGCATGTTCCCTTCCAGATGACACCACGATTGCAAGAACTGGAAAAATATTTGTTTTTTCAGAATCGCATATACGGAGCATTCTTTGAGCGGTGCTGACCTCGGGTAATGGAGAAAAAGGCAGATTTGCGCAATAAGTCAAGCAGTTGCACACAAACGTTCGCCTCATTTTGAGGTTATTTCCGAAAGTAAAGCACATAGAGATATGAGAGGTGCATCAATCGAAAGTGGGGCATGTTCTCTTTCAGATGACACCACGATTGCAAGATCTGGCCAATTTTGATTTTTCAGAATCGCATGTACGAAGCCTTTTTTGAGCGGAGCTGAACTCTAGTAATGGAGAAAATGGCAGATTTACGCAATAAGTCAAGCAGTTGCACACAAACCTTTTCCTCCTTTTGCGGTTATTTGGGAAAGTAAAGCACATAGAGATATGAGGGGTGCATCAATCGAAAGTGGAGCATGTTCCCTTCCAGATGACACCACGATTGCAAGAACTGGAAAAATTTTTGATTTTTGAGATTGGCATATACGGAGCCTTCTTTGAGCGGTGCTGACCTCGGGTAATGGAGAAAATGGCAGATTTACGCAATAAGTCAAGCAGTTGCACACAAACGTTCGGCTCCTTTTGAGGTTATTTCCGAAAGTAAAGCACATAGAGATATGAGAGGTGCATCAATCGAAAGTGGGGCATGTTCTCTTTCAGATGACACCACGATTGCAAGATCTGGAAAAATTTTTGTTTTTTCAGAATCGCATATACAGAGCCTTCTTTGAGCGGTGCTGACCTCTGGTAATGGAGAAAATGGCAGATTTGCACAATAAGTCAAGCAGTTGCACACAAACCTTTTCCTCCTTTTGCGGTTATTTTCGAAAGTAAAGCACATAGAGATATGAGGGGTGCATCAATCGAAAGTGGAGCATGTTCCCTTTCAGATGACACCACGATTGCAAGATCTGGCCAATTTTTGATTTTTCAGAATCGCATGTACGAAGCCTTTTTTGAGCGGAGCTGACCTCGGGTAATGGAGAAAATGGCAGATTTACGCAAAAAAGTCAAGCAGTTGCACACAAACGTTCGCCTGCTTTTGCGGTTAATTCCGAATGTAAAGCACATAGAGATATAAGAGGTGCATCAATCGAAAGTGGAGCATGTTCCCTTTCAGATGACACCACGATTGCAAGATCTGGCCAATTTTCGATTTTTCAGAATCGCATGTACGAAGCCTTTTTTGAGCGGAGCTGAACTCTAGTAATGGAGAAAATGGCAGATTTACGCAATAAGTCAAGCAGTTGCACACAAACCTTTTCCTCCTTTTGCGGTTATTTGGGAAAGTAAAGCACATAGAGATATGAGGGGTGCATCAATCGAAAGTGGAGCATGTTCCCTTTCAGATGACACCACGATTGCAAGATCTGGCCAATTTTCGATTTTTCAGAATCGCATGTACGAAGCCTTCTTGGAGCGGAGCTGACCTCGGGTAATGGAGAAAATGGGAGATTGACGCAAAAAAGTCAAGCAGTTGCACACAAACGTTCGCCTCCTTTTGCGGTTATTTCCGAAAGTAAAGCACATTGAGATATGAGAGGTGCATCAATCGAAAGAGGAGTATGTTCCCTTCCAGATGACACCACGATTGCAAGAGCTGGAAAAATTTTTGATTTTTGAGATTGGCATATACGGAGCCTTCTTTGAGCGGTGCTGACCTCGGGTAATGGAGAAAATGGCAGATTTACGCAATAGGCCTAAGTCAAGCAGTTGCACACAAACGTTCGGCTCCTTTTGAGGTTATTTCCGAAAGTAAAGCACATAGAGATATGAGAGGTGCATCAATCGAAAGTGGGGCATGTTCTCTTTCAGATGACACCACGATTGCAAGATCTGGAAAAATTTTTGTTTTTTCAGAATCGCATATACAGAGCCTTCTTTGAGCGGTGCTGACCAATGGTAATGGAGAAAATGGCAGATTTGCACAATAAGTCAAGCAGTTGCACACAAACCTTTTCCTCCTTTTGCGGTTATTTTCGAAAGTAAAGCACATAGAGATATGAGGGGTGAATCAATCGAAAGTGGAGCATGTTCCCTTTCAGATGACACCACGATTGCAAAATCTGGCCAATTTTAGATTTTTCAGAATCGCATGTACAAGCCTTTTTTGAGTGGAGCTGACCTCGGGTAGGCTAATGGAGAAAATGGCAGATTTACGCAAAAAAGTCAAGCAGTTGCACACAAACGTTCGCCTGCTTTTGCGGTTATTTCCGAAAGTAAAGCACATAGAGATATAAGAGGTGCATCAATCGAAAGTGGAGCATGTTCCCTTTCAGATGACACCACGATTTCAAAATCTGGCCAATTTTCGATTTTTCAGAATCGCATGTACGAAGCCTTTTTTGAGCGGAGCTGAACTCTAGTAATAGAGAAAATGGCAGATTTATGCAATAAGTCAAGCAGTTGCACACAAACTTTTTCCTCTTTTTGCGGTTATTTGGGAAAGTAAAGCACATAGAGATATGAGGGGTGCATCAATCGAAAGTGGAGCATGTTCCCTTTCAGATGACACCACGATTGCAAGATCTGGCCAATTTTCGATTTTTCAGAATCGCATGTACGAAGCCTTCTTGGAGCGGAGCTGACCTCGGGTAATGGAGAAAATGGGAGATTGACGCAAAAAAGTCAAGCAGTTGCACACAAACGTTCGCCTGCTTTTGCGGTTAATTCCGAATGTAAAGCACATAGAGATATGAGAGGTGCATCAATCGAAAGAGGAGCATGTTCCCTTCCAGATGACACCACGATTGCAAGAACTGGAAAAATGTTTGTTTTTTCAGAATCGCATATACGGAGCATTCTTTGAGCGGTGCTGACCTCGGGTAATGGAGAAAATGGCAGATTTGCGCAATAAGTCAAGCAGTTGCACACAAACGTTCGCCTCCTTTTGAGGTTATTTCCGAAAGTAAAGCACATAAAGATATGAGAGGTGCATCAATCGAAAGTGGGGCATGTTCTCTTTCAGATGACACCACGATTGCAAGATCTGGCCAATTTTTGATTTTTCAGAATCGCATGTACGAAGCCTTTTTTGAGCGGAGCTGAACTCTAGTAATGGAGAAAATGGCAGATTGACGCAATAAGTCAAGCAGTTGCACACAAACCTTTTCCTCCTTCTGCGGTTATTTGGGAAAGTAAAGCACATAGAGATATGAAGGGTGCATCAATCGAAAGTGGAGCATGTTCCCTTCCAGATGACACCACGATTGCAAGAACTGGAAAAATTTTTGATTTTTGAGATTGGCATATACGGAGCCTTCTTTGAGCGGTGCTGACCTCGGGTAATGGAGAAAATGGCAGATTTACGCAATAAGTCAAGCAGTTGCACACAAACGTTCGGCTCCTTTTGAGGTTATTTCCGAAAGTAAAGCACATAGAGATATGAGAGGTGCATCAATCGAAAGTGGGGCATGTTCTCTTTCAGATGACACCACGATTGCAAGATCTGGAAAAATTTTTGTTTTTTCAGAATCGCATATACAGAGCCTTCTTTGAGCGGTGCTGACCTCTGGTAATGGAGAAAATGGCAGATTTGCACAATAAGTCAAGCAGTTGCACACAAACCTTTTCCTCCTTTTGCGGTTATTTTCGAAAGTAAAGCACATAGAGATATGAAGGGTGAATCAATCGAAAGTGGAGCATGTTCCCTTCCAGATGACACCACGATTGCAAAATCTGGCCAATTTTTGATTTTTCAGAATCGCATGTACGAAGCCTTTTTTGAGTGGAGCTGACCTCGGGTAATGGAGAAAATGGCAGATTTACGCAAAAAAGTCAAGCAGTTGCACACAAACGTTCGCCTGCTTTTGCGGTTAATTCCGAATGTAAAGCACACAGAGATATAAGAGGTGCATCAATCGAAAGTGGAGCATGTTCCCTTTCAGATGACACCACGATTGCAAAATCTGGCCAATTTTTGATTTTTCAGAATCGCATGTACGAAGCCTTTTTTGAGCGGAGCTGAACTCTAGTAATAGAGAAAATGGCAGATTGACGCAATAAGTCAAGCAGTTGCACACAAACTTTTTCCTCTTTTTGCGGTTATTTGGGAAAGTAAAGCACATAGAGATATGAGGGGTGCATCAATCGAAAGTGGAGCATGTTCCCTTTCAGATGACACCACGATTGCAAGATCTGGCCAATTTTCGATTTTTCAGAATGGCATGTACGAAGCCTTCTTGGAGCGGAGCTGACCTCGGGTAATGGAGAAAATGGGAGATTGACGCAAAAAAGTCAAGCAGTTGCACACAAACGTTCGCCTCCTTTTGCGGTTATTTCCGAAAGTAAAGCACATTGAGATATGAGAGGTGCATCAATCGAAAGAGGAGTATGTTCCCTTCCAGATGACACCACGATTGCAAGAACTGGAAAAATTTTTGATTTTTGAGATTGGCATATACGGAGCCTTCTTTGAGCCTTGCTGACCTCGGGTAATGGAGAAAATGGCAGATTTACGCAATAGGCCTAAGTCAAGCAGTTGCACACAAACGTTCGGCTCCTTTTGAGGTTATTTCCGAAAGTAAAGCACATAGAGATATGAGAGGTGCATCAATCGAAAGTGGGGCATGTTCTCTTTCAGATGACACCACGATTGCAAGATCTGGAAAAATTTTTGTTTTTTCAGAATCGCATATACAGAGCCTTCTTTGAGCGGTGCTGACCAATGGTAATGGAGAAAATGGCAGATTTGCACAATAAGTCAAGCAGTTGCACACAAACCTTTTCCTCCTTTTGCGGTTATTTTCGAAAGTAAAGCACATAGAGATATGAGGGGTGAATCAATCGAAAGTGGAGCATGTTCCCTTTCAGATGACACCACGATTGCAAAATCTGGCCAATTTTAGATTTTTCAGAATCGCATGTACAAGCCTTTTTTGAGTGGAGCTGACCTCGGGTAGGCTAATGGAGAAAATGGCAGATTTACGCAAAAAAGTCAAGCAGTTGCACACAAACGTTCGCCTGCTTTTGCGGTTATTTCCGAAAGTAAAGCACATAGAGATATAAGAGGTGCATCAATCGAAAGTGGAGCATGTTCCCTTTCAGATGACACCACGATTGCAAAATCTGGCCAATTTTCGATTTTTCAGAATCGCATGTACGAAGCCTTCTTGGAGCGGAGCTGACCTCGGGTAATGGAGAAAATGGGAGATTGACGCAAAAACGTCAAGCAGTTGCACACAAACGTTCGCCTGCTTTTGCGGTTAATTCCGAATGTAAAGCACATAGAGATATGAGAGGTGCATCAATCGAAAGAGGAGCATGTTCCCTTCCAGATGACACCACGATTGCAAGAACTGGAAAAATGTTTGTTTTTTCAGAATCGCATATACGGAGCATTCTTTGAGCGGTGCTGACCTCGGGTAATGGAGAAAATGGCAGATTTGCGCAATAAGTCAAGCAGTTGCACACAAACGTTCGCCTCCTTTTGAGGTTATTTCCGAAAGTAAAGCACATAAAGATATGAGAGGTGCATCAATCGAAAGTGGGGCATGTTCTCTTTCAGATGACACCACGATTGCAAG